>NW_017893505.1:0-12902 GCF_001540865.1 Ananas comosus
ATTGATTGCATTTGGATAGTTGTGGATAGACATATAGAGCAGGTTGCATATATATTGTATCTCTGTGGACCTTGGGTCCAGGCAACACATCGACTCCTTTGTCATGTGTTTCGATCTGGTTGATCGTGGTTCGGCGTTGTACGCCTTTGCACCTGGCTTCGGCCATGGCACCGTTCTCTTTTTGCGGGGTTTCGTTTTGAGCATATCAGCATTATTTAGTCACAGCACTGTGTATTCTAGACACCAGGTTGGTTTGGCCACCAACCAAGGGGTGTACGTATCCGGATACCTCGTCGGTGACGCATGAATAAGTTGGCAGTGTCTGCTCTATGATAGGTAACGCTTGAGGTCTGCGGACCAATATAGCAACATTAGATTAGGTTTGGTTTGGACTATTTACCCTTAAGGCATCCGATCAGTTGAGTTTTTGGTTACAGTAGTAGTTTCGTTCTTGCTCAGTTATTATCCTGTTTCTATTACTACTGTAGTTGCTCTTATATCACATCATGCTCATATCTGTAGTTCTGTTCATATCAGCATATATATTTGTTTATCTATCTCCTTTGGTTTCCGATGATTACGGCTTGCCTTCGTGGCTCTGTCGTACCTACTGAGAAACCATGGTTGCGGTTTCTCACCTCCCATTCCCCCTAGGTGACATGGACGAGGAGTTAGATTTTGGGCTCGACGGGAGGACGATCTAGCTAGTCTGGTGTTATGTTGTTGATACCTTTCCATTTGCAATCTATGATTGATATCTGTTCCTGGTTTGAACCCTTGTAATGTACATTGTTTGGATTGCGACGCCTAGAACGTAAAGAGGAGACTCTGTCCGCGTACAGGGGAAACCCCGGTCCGTTCGGCGGTCTGTCGTCGGCGCCGCGACCCGGTCCAAATTGGCGGTTGGTCGCGGGGCGTGACATCTGGTATAGCAACCGTCACCCTGGTTATTTTCATTTCGACACTTAGTAGTTTTAATAATAAATGGTTCAGTTAGACGATCCTCATATTTATTTGAATGTTGGTGATTTGGCTTCAGTGGATCTGTGATGTTTTCCTTATGCATGTGATTTTAGATTGTGGATTTGTGGATCTGGTTTTATAAATATTCAGTTCAGGCATTTACGTCCTTATGCATTGTGATTTTCTACCCCTCGAGGTAGTCGGTTTTCAAAATAGAGTTTCCGAGTGGGAAATAGTTTTAAAAAGATTTTCGAATGGTTTTCATGGATGACTGAAATAGATTTCAAAAACAAAGCTTCCGGGTGAGGAGCATTTTTAAATAGGATGATTGTCGTACTGTGCATTGCATCATCCAGCGCCTAAGGAGTGCTTAGAGGCATGCATCATCTTAAGGATTGATAGCTGTATGGAAATGCATATCATGAATTGGTTGTTGATTGATAAATGTAGGTTGTGGTTGAGATCCTGTTGTATAGTTGGTACGCCGTGCAAATACAAAGGAGACTCTGTTCGAGTGGATAGAGGAACTTTGTATTTGTGGCGGATCTGTACGTTACGTGGGCCAGGTTGAAAAAAAAAAATAAAAAATGGCACGTCTTCCGCAACTCTGTTTCAAAATGGTAATGGATTTTAAAAAAAAAACTTTTAAAATCGGCCCCGGGGCGTGACAGAATCGACAGTTTTCGAAGCGACGACAAAGAAAGGAACGAACCGGCAAACCGATCCGATATGGCATTGGAAGACGAAGCGATAATGAATCGAGGCCATTTTAGAGTCGAGAGTCCCATATGCTAAGATATTTTCTCTAAACCCTAAACAATAGGTGGGTCCTACATGCCCTAAATTAAGCCAAACATACCACAACTGACAGGTAGGTCCCACATGCACAAATTAAGCAAAACTTGCCATGTAGATAAAATTACGGGGATTAATATAGGGTATAGATTGCAATTTGATTTTGGGGTTCGAAGAATTTCCCTTTTCGAATTTTACTGCAATTTGATTTTCATTGAACAAAAATTCAGATGTTCGAAGAAATCATCTGAAGCGATTTGAGATTTTTGTGGCTTTCTTTCTCTCTTTTTTTTTGCAGGCTTGACATTCTTGAAAGGAGTTGAAGGGTCCGAAAAACGAGGAATCGTTGATTCCCCTCCCCTCTTCCTTCAAAAACGTCAAACCGACAAGTTTGAAGGCGACTGTAGCATAGATGACGATGGTGGCATAGATGATGACAGCTGGTGTGCTTGATTCGATGTTCTCGAAAGAAGTTGAAGGGTCCAAAGAAACAGAGAGTCATTGGCTCCCCTCCCATCTTCCTTCAAAAACGTGAAACCGACGAGGCTGGAGAAGATCACGGTGATGTGACATGTGAATCACCCATCCCATCAATTAACGACTTTGAATGAGCTATAGGGAGGTCCGAAGAAACGGAGAATCATCGATCCTCCTCCCATCTCCCATCGAAGACGTCTAGATGGGATTTGGGGACGACGGCGTGGATGACGGCGGCAGGACCTATGCGGGATAAAAGAGAAAAGAGAGGAAAGAGATTTTTTTATTCTGATATGTATTTTTTTAATATTATTATTATTATTCTTTTTTTTTAGTGAGAGAGGAGAAGAGAGAGAGACTTCCCCCCCTCCTAGTCGCATGGCTAAGGGGAGAAGAAGTTTATTTTATTTATTTATTTATTTTTTTACTTGATGATCAAATGGTGGATGTAGAATGACAGATTGGATAAAGCTGCACGGTGGCGCAGTCGAAAATCTCTCATTCTTTTGGATTTTTTTGTACGTAGGAATGCGTGTAGTAGGGGTGGAATTGCTATTATCTCTCATCTTTGTATCGTATTCTTTCTCCGTATTGTTACCCTCTCTCTATAACTATCCTCTATTCTCTCTCTATAACTATCCTCTATCTCTATGTGTCATCTTTTTTTATTCTCATATTTATAGTATTGTATTCTCTCTCCATATCGGGGTTAATTACACCATTGATCCCCAACCTTTGCACCATTTTTCAATTTGGTCCCCAACCTTTTTTTTTTGCAATCAAGTCCCTAATCTCTTGATTTCATTACAATTAAGTCCCAGCCGTCAGAAAAGTGTTAAAATTA
Organism: Ananas comosus; assembly: GCF_001540865.1. Classification (NCBI taxonomy): domain Eukaryota; kingdom Viridiplantae; phylum Streptophyta; class Magnoliopsida; order Poales; family Bromeliaceae; genus Ananas; species Ananas comosus. The sequence continues at coordinate 3,080 of NW_017893505.1, forward strand.
ACGGAAAATGCCACGTCAGCACCATGTCAACGCCATGTAGGCGCTATGTCAGCGCCACGTAAGCGCTGTGTCAGCGGGTTGTAAAAAAAAAGGTTGGAGACCAAATTGAAAAACAGTCCAAAGGTTGAGGACCAATTGGGTAATTAACCGATTAAATTTATAAATTCAAAACAAGATTTTTAATTTAAGATTTAAATTTTTTAATTTAAATTTTTATTTTGGATTCAATTTTAAATTTGAATTCAAATTCCCATTTTGCATTTAATTTTAAAATTTAAAATTTAAATTCAAATTCACATTTTTAATTGTAAATTCTAATTTAATTTCAAACTTTGATTTGAAATTTCAAATTCAAAATGTGAATTTGAATTCGAGTTTAAATTCAAATTTAGAAATCAAATCTTAAATTCAATTTTAAATTTTGAATTCAAATTTAAAATTTAAAATCAAAATTTTGAATTCAAATTTAAAATTTAAAATCAAAATTTTGAATTCAAATTTAAAATTTAAAATCAAAATTTTGAATATGATTTTAAATTTAACTTCATATTTTAAATTTAAATTTCAGTTTCCAAACTTTTATTTTAAATGTAAATTGAAATATCAAAATCAAAATCAAAATTTTAAGTTTCCAAACTTTTATTTTAAATGTAAATTGAAATATCAAAATCAAAATCAAAATTTTGAGTTTGAATTCAAAATTTAGATTCAATTTAAAATTCAAATTTAAAACTTGAATTTCAATTCAAAAGTTTAATCCAACATTAAATACAATTTCAAAATTCTAATTTCTCGTTAGTTTTAAAATTTTAATTTTAATAATATTTTTGAATTTAAATTTAAAATTTAAAATTTTTATTTTTATGTACTAAAATAAAAAACATGCAAAGTTTAGGGACTAAAATGAACATGCAAAAGAGATGACAGATAGGCGCTGATGTGGCGATTCCGTTAATTCTAATAGTTTTTTTAATGGCTGGGACGTAATTATAATAAAATCCAAAGATTAGGGACTTGATTGCAAAAAAATAAAGGTTGGGAGCCAAATTGAAAAATGGTGTAAAGGTTGGGGACCAATGATGTAATTAACCCCTCCGTATCGCTATCCTCTCTCTATCACTTCCTCTATCTCTATGTATCATCTTTTTTTATCCTCATATTTATAGTAGAAGGGGAAATCTGATGAGTCGGAGCGATTCGTGGGGTTTGGCGAGAAATATTTTGAGGAGTCGGTTGGGGATTCAAATCGAATTTTGAATCGAGTTGTTGAGGGTTGGTTGGGAGTTCAAAAATTCGAAATTTGAATGTTTTGAAGTTCAAACTTGAATTTTGGGGATGTGCATGTGATTCGTTGAGAAAATGATATTTAAGGAGTTGGTTGGAGATTCAAAATCCGAAATCAAATTTTGAATGGAAAGGGATATGTATGAGATCGTTTAAGAGATATTTTCAAAATTCGAGAAAGAATTGGGCTGATATCGGGCCCATTTTGATGAAGCCTGTTGGGCACAAATAACACTCGTTGGGCTAAGATGAGGTTCGAGTTATTAGATAGGCTCAAAAATTCAATGGGCTTTCATAAGGCCCACAAGTTTATTTTCATATATGGCCTAATAAGAGGGTCTGAATTTGTTTGGCCCAAATTACGTTTGGGCTCATATGAATTCTACCAAAAAAAAAATTTGAATAAGCCCAAATATAATGGGCCAACCATAATCTTTCACTCTTTTATTCTTTTTCTAATTTTTTTTATTTAATTTTATTTATTATTATTATTATTATTATTATTTACCCCAACAAGTTAAATTGAAAGTATAGATTGATTGAGAACCAATGGATCAATTCTTTATGGACTTATAGATGTTCTAGCTAGGCGCATTCAACAATTCTTTACTCTAAGATAAAGAATAAATAAGATAATTTTAATGAACTTAACTACAATCTTTTTGAAATTTCAGGATCTGAAATATTAAAGTTAAAAAAGTTCAGGGAGTAGTGGAGTAGTGGTACGAATTACCCATTAATTATGTCATCATTCCACTTTTATTAATAATAATTGTGTCATCATGCCACGGCCTAATGTGTTTTTTATGTATGTAGAGAGGCATGCAAGAATATTCTAATTCTAGATGACAAAAAAGTAAGGTGCCAAATTAAAGAATCTCTTTTCCTTCCGTGGCCAATTATTATTATTGACTATTGCATGTCTCATTCCCACAAACCAATTATATATCAACATAAGTAGTGGAAGTCATTTTCATCATCATCATCATCAACTATTTAGCTGGTGAGGAACAAATACTAACAATTAATAGCCAATAGGATCGAATATTCGAGGGAAAACTCCAGCGCTCTCGTAATTTAGCAAACTTTTAGTTAATTGTCATCTTGTAGTCTGAAAAGTTTTATACATCATGCTATCGTGTAGTTTCGCACGTGGTCGATCGTTTCACCATAAAGATTTGTCACTAAAACGCATAAAAAATTAGAATTGAAGTATAAATCACGTGATAATAAAATGCTATATTTTACGGACCGAAGAATGATAAAAAATATTTTACTGGCTAGCTTATAGCTTAAACTTATCCCCCTTTGATACCCGGCCTGTTTAACAACATGTTAATTTCTTAGATGATATCTGCTTTTTTTATTTTATTTAAAAATAAATTTAGCAGGAAATATGAATCAACTAGGATTAATTCGAACTTGGGTCTCAGATACCAACCACCAAGCTCTTTGCCACTTGCTCTAGGGACGGTCGGTCTAGACACCTAATATTAGTCCGAAATTCAAGTGAAAGAAAATGGACTGGTACTTAAAAATATTAAAAAATTATGTTTACATAGATATACAGGCACGTACGTACAACATGCATGTAATACTACTGCTTCGTCGTCATCTTTGAGTTATTCGATCGGAATACAAGCAAGACGGTGACACAACCAAAACATAAGAAAATTTTTTAAAAAGGGGCATCTATTTATTTTTGAAAAATAGATATTTTGTCGATTCCGTTCGGTTCGGTTCGGTTCGGTTCGCTAAATCGGTAAGGATAGTTAGATGGAGCGGGCCCCACTATATATATATATATATATATATAGAGTAGGGCTAGAATACTTTTACAAGTATCACCCAAGTGATACTTGTGTGTTTTTAGCCCTTGGATGGAGAGATGTGAGGTTGAGATGATGTGGGTAGGTGATGGTAGGTGGTGGTAGGTGGAATAGTATTTGATCCAAGGGCCATTTGTAATCAAAAAGTAAATCCAATGGCTAAAAATGTGATAGCAATATGGGGATGATACTTGTAAAAGTATCCTAGATCAACTCTCTCTCTCTCTCTCTTTCTCTCTCTCTCTCTCTCTCTCTATATATATATATATATATATATATATATATATATATATGAGGTGGGGAATCCGTATGGTGCGTGGTGCTCGTAGTTTCGGGAGCGAGCATAGCAGTATTGCCCTTTATTCTTAAAAGATAAAAGTCTTGTTATTCTTTTCTCATTCTTAAGTAACACACAATTTTTGTTGATCGCTTGATATATAAAGCTAAACAATAATAATATGAATATTGGAAAATTTTTCTGATCTTTTATTAAAATATTCGTTAATAACAATTCGAAAGTTTAATATCAATTTTAGAAAAATTTCTTGAAAAAAATTAAATAATAAATACAGTAAAAAAAAAGAACTAGAAAAAGCCTGTGGATCGAGACGTGCAAAGTACTGTACTAGAAACGAAATTGCCCCTCCGCATGCGAGGCATGCTGGCAATTATTTACAACAATGCAACGACCATATTTCACCCCGTCGGCACGCTTTCAAGGTGATGCAAAACAAACCAAGCAAGCTTTAAATCCATCAAAATATGAAAAAGCTCGGCGAAAATCGGCACAAAAAATCAATAGCGAGAAAGCAGGAAAAGACGAGGTCGATGATAGGGTTTTGCTCTTAGATATGTCTCGGTTCCGGTTGAACTCACGCAACTTTCTCCAATATATATAACTAAGGCAAGAATTTTGTTTCAACGTGTTAATTCCGTGTAAAACAAGATAAGCAAAATAAAATTAATTGGGTGTATGGACGAGAGCATAACTCTCATTTTCTTCCAAGCAACTAGCTTGAGAATAAAGGAATATATAAATACCAACAACAACAACATCTTTTTAGTTTCCAGTATGGGACTAAACCTCACATATGATGGCCCATTAAGTATTACGCTGCCCAAGAGGCTTAACAAGGTTTTAATCACCAAAAATCCAATAAAATCCAACAATGAATACAAATTTAGAGAGGACAATTGGGTGGTCACAACCTGATGCGTTCATCTGGCCCAATCAAGCTCTATTCAGGATTATCAGATGGTGTGAGATCTGGCTCATACTTACACCTAATTCTGAATTAGCGTACTGGAATGTGCCGACTTATCGCCTTCTCAAAAACTTAAAAGAAAAAAAGAAGAAAAGGCACGAAAATAAAGAAAGCCACAAGAAAATAGTTTGAGCAAACTGTTGATAGTTTAAAAGAAAAAAAAGAAAAAGTATCTAGCGGAGATGCTGGCTACAATAAGAATACGAACCTCTCCATTTTCCTTATCCTAATTATTCTGGAGTTGTGCATGTCTCACTCTTAATAATGTAGCTGATGAAGCAAAAACTAAAGTAGTTAATAGAAAAATGAACATGAGCTTAATGCTTAATCCCATGAGGTAGAATTTGTAATCTATGATTGTATATTAAAATTGAGAGTTTATTGCATTTGTATCCATACAAAGCAATAAAAGTGCATCTTCTTCTACGAAGTTTTATTATATGCTAGTGTAGTGACCCGCGCGATGCGGCGGGTAGGTAATATTCGATATTTAACTTATAATAGTTGATTATTTTCGTTACAATATAAATAACATATCATACTTGCAACACAGAGAACAAAAAAAAGAGTAAGAAAAATAAAACTATAAGAGAATAAAATTTGATGCATAGTTAAACTGAAGAAATATTTAAAATCTTACAAAAAAAAGCTAAAGAAAAATGAAATAGTAAATATATAAGAAGAATTAAAAAATTTTGAGTAACAAACAAATAAAAGTATAAGCAGTTAATCAACAATAGTAGAAGTGACCATAGATACAATAAAACTGAGAGTTGTATAAGTCGAGGAAAGAGTACAAGAGTTGGCTGAAAGAAAAGGCAATAGTCAGTAAAGAATTAAAGAAAGAATGAAATATGACTAATAGAAAAAGTCGGTTAAAAAATATTACTAACCGGCTGTCCAAAAAATATGCGATTGCAGTAGTACAAAAATCAAGTGAAGCAGCAACTTACAAAATTAATTAGAATATATAAGTTGTAAAACTTATAGTCAAATAATTTTAAACAGAAATAGTAAGAAAACACCATCACAACAATCGAAAAAAATAATATACATAACACACTGGTTGCAATTATTTCGCAATTGTCATCCTGGTTAATTTACTGTGTAAAATATGAGTTAAGCCAATAGATAAGTTAAGCTGACAGATAGGGCCGACACAAATTCCATACAAATCTATAATTAAGTAAAATAGTTAAACTGATAGGTATTTCGCACAAAAGCCTAAATATAAAGAAATTCTGACATGTCGATAAAAGGAAATGGAATTTAATTAGAAAGTATACCTGCCCAAATTAAGAAAATACCTCCACGTGGACTAAAGAAAACCTGATTTTGTCAGAAATTATATGTAAATAAATGGAAGGTAATTAAAAGTATTTGGTATATATAAGAAGGAAAGAATGAATTAGAACTAATAGTAAAATTGTAATATTTTTTTCTAACCCATATATATAGTAGATGAAACAATTGTAGCAAAAGATCAAGTGAAGTAGCAACTTCGAAAATTGATTATAAAAGTAAAAAAATCATCATCACAATAATCGAAAAGATATAAAGTGAAATAAAATGAAGGAGCAGCCCTAAGGTTAAGTAGAAGTTAGAGAAATATCAGCAAGAACTTGTAGTAAGAAACGATACAGAAAAAATAAAATGGAAAAAAAATGCAAACACAAACTAATGGTAAAATATACATCATAAGGAGCATAAGCGCAGTAGTAGTAGAAATTTGAGCAAATCGAAAAAAATCAACAGGTAGTAAAATTCTATTTTTACTATAGGCTCGGACATGTAATGAGTATTATCAGTAGTCAACAATAGTATTTTTCTCATTTCAAAAGTCTTCGAGAAAAGGTGCCGCGTATAGTTATATGTTCTCAATAGCTTATGTATCTCTTGCTTGGGGTAATCACTGGTTGCAATTATTTAGTAACTGCCATCCTAGTTGATACTCAACCGGCAGAGAAAAAGAGTTTTTTTTACCGCAAATAAAATTTTTACGGAGGCATATTATATAAGCAGCAAGAAGGGACCGCGGATAATGAATCTGAACCATTTTCGTGACTGGAGGGGATGAATAAGCCGAAATGAAGCGTCCCTAAGGGGAAGGGCACGACGTGACCCCTTCTGTTTGATCTGCAATGAACTGTCAGACCCTTTTGATCTAAATTTGTCAATCTATTAACTTAGCAGTAATAATACTTCTATACTAATATATACTTTATTGTACATAAATACTCACAGCCAAAATACAGAACACAAAAAAAAAATGTAAAAAAAAACTAAAATAAGTGTTGGAACTATTTATTATCGTCCAATCTATGCATGCTAAGATTTTTAGAACTATCTAATTCTGCAACCAACACAATTAGCAAGATATAACATCAAAACAACTCAGTAATAAACCTTACACCGGATCAAAACATAGAGAAGGAACATCAAACTCACCTTGATGAGGATCGTATCGCTGCAGAAAAATTGGAGCTTCTCCATAGTCTCCGGATTCATCGAAACGGCGGAGTTGTCGTCGTTCGTCGCCTCATCCACGACCAACTTATTCGCCGCCTTCTTGCGCTCCAGGATCGCGGTGCTTTAATCCCTTCGTACCCCTGCTGCGAGATTTTTCCCGATAAAAAATAGATCAACATTAGAACCCTAACCCTAATCCCCACTCGATCAACACACAATTCAGTAGAAAACAGGGAAAACTTACGGATCGGAGGAGGAAGAAGCCTTGTCCTTGTTTGCCATTGTTGATGAGCACGGGAGTTGAGAAGAGAACGAGATCGAAGAGGAAGGAGACAAAAAGCTTTGTGAGAGATCGACGGGGAGGATGAGGGTATTTATAGGCGCTATGCTTTGTTACTTCGGGTTTGGGTTTAGCATTCCAGAGAGGGAACAGGAGTCGGAGCGGCATTGTAATATACCGAAACCTCGGTAGAGTATATCGGACTTTAGTCAAATTGATTAAATCGTGCGAAAGGAATAGTTGGACAAGGTCTATTTAATATTCCAACAATATTGGAAGGGTTAAAGTTGAATTCCAAAAGAGTTAGAAAGGTTTTAGCATTACTCGGCACGAAACGGAGTTGAATCAATGCAATAATCAAGTATGAAGCATTGTTGAACTGGTGACAGCCCAGGGGTGTCACCGGTACACTGCAGAAACCGAGAGCGGAATTGCTCTTGGGTTAGCCTTCGTCAAGCTGTTAAGCCGGTGACAAATCCAATTGGTACCGGTACCAGACTGCTGACCAAGAGAAGCAGCTCTCGGGTTGGCCCATGCGTAATCGTGTAACCGGTGACACTTCCCGGTAGTATTGGTACGCAGTGCCCCGAACTGCTGCTGCAGTCTGCTGCAAATATGAAAAGAAGGAGAGTCTATTTGCTATTGTAGCAACCTATATAAGACCCCAACCCCTCTTTTCTCTTGTTCCCAGCTGAGAACACCCCTCCTCTCTCATTTCTCTCCCTCTCTCTCTAGAAGCTCTCCCACAAGGTGGCAAGGAGAAGATTAGAGAGGATTTTGGAGGAGATTTGGAGCTTTTGAAGGTTTAGGTCTCTCTTATAAGGTGGACATTGGAGAGCCAGTGGGCTAAGGTAAGGTTTCTTGTAAGATTGAGCTTAGGGATTGGTTTTATGCCCTACATCTTTGGTTTTGACATTCTTACAAGTGAAAAAACCTAGTAGAGGCCATAGAACTCATGAAAACCATGTTTTCTTCATGTGCTCTCATGGTGGATTTCTAGGATTCGGCTTATATGCCCTAGGGATGGTTTGAATGACCTAGAAATGGTTTTAGAAGAATTCTTAGATGGTTCTAAGCTAGTTTTTGCTTAGCTCTAAGATCAATCCAAGGAAAATTGCAATATGGCATTGTTAGGGCACCAAAATTGGGACTTTTACCCTAGGTTGGTTTAAAGGCAAATTGACCTTATCGAAACCTAATTGGGAGTATTTCTAACTAGAATATAAACTCGGTTCGGTGATCCGACGAGTCTATATTAAGTTAAGGAGGAATGGTTTGAATGACTTAGAAATGGTTTTAGAGAAGTTCTTAGATGGTTCTAAGCTAGTTTTTGCTTAGCTCTAAGATCAATCTAAGAAAAATTACAAAATGATATTGTTAGGGCACCAAAATTAGGGCTTTTGCTATAAATGGGTTTAAATGTAAATTCACCTTATGGAAACCTAATTGAAGGTATTTCCAACGTGTTGATGGACTCGGTTCGAAGATCCGTCGAGTCTACGTAAAGATATTAGGGAAAAAGCTTATTTTGGCTTCGTTTTGCACAGTCGGAAAAAATAAGCGTCCAAAAATAACGAAAATTGAACCGTAGCACCTTTACAACCATACGAGGTGGGTGGTGCTTTCCGTAATCATTGAATTTTCTCTTATGTCTAAAGTGTCATTTCTTGAGTATAGGCTATATATGATCATTATACATTGTAGGGTTGATCGAGATATATTATTTGCATGCTTGTAGTATAAAGATACATATGAGAATGTTGAACAAAGTGAAAACCCTATGGATGTATGAATAGTGACAAAGACCTAGATGAGGTAAAGAACAAAAATGACATTGTGACATATGGATTGTGTGGCATTAGTAAACAATAAATGCTAGAGTTGAACACTTAGTGTGTGTGGCATTAATGAATGCATGTGAATGAGTATAAAGAACAAGTAGTGTAAATGACACTAATGTAAGTTAAAGAATGCAAGTAAAGAGAGATAGTTGATATTATGACATAGCAACCTTAAAGTTAAGGGTCATATGAGCATAACATACTTATAGCGAAGGATTGGAATGAACTTGGTATCCTTAAGATAAGGATTGATCATATTCACCTATAAGTCTTAGCTCGGTTGGTGATAGCTCCCCCACGAGCGATGAGCTCCGGAGTAGTCATCACTGGATTGTAGCGAGTATCTTCCCAGAGGACGGTCCCGTCGGGTTGTTACGAGTATCTCCCCGATACTAGGGATTTGAGTTGGTGAGTGGTTGGTTGAGGCGAAACCTACGGGCTAGCCAAAAGTACCGAGAATTGGAATACTTGATGGTTGAGGTGAAACCTACGGGTTAGCCAAAAGTACCGAAAATTGGAAAGTAATCATTGCATTCATCATGAGCATTCTATTGAGCATAATCATTGATTATATTGTTCAGGTATACTAACTGCATTTGTTAGTTGGTTACTATCTATCTATTTTTCTATTATGCCTGATTTAGACCTAGTAGGAAAGTCGACGAGGTCGGCGGCCGAACCTACTGAAAACTTTGCTGTAGTTCTCACCCCACTATTTCCACAGAGCCGGGACCGAGCGAGTTGGCGGACGAATGCGGTAAGTGTATCACGCCTTAGTCAGTGACTACCCGAGTCGGTTTCATTTTGCTAGATGTATACCCTTTAGTTATCATCTTTTGTATTTTGATGATATAG
>NW_017893505.1:13924-15992 GCF_001540865.1 Ananas comosus
AAGGGTATATTTGAAAATACTAAAAATCAAAATACTTCTTTTGTTCCTAACTTAAGGATAAATAAGAAAAGTTGGTGATAGTAGAAGGGTGTATTGGAAAAGACAAAATAGTAATTTCGCAGAGATAATGACTATTATTAATAGTTCACTAATAGAATTAGCTCTAGGGGTATATTTGAAATAATTTGGAACATAAAAAGGACATTTTTAATATTAGCCTTCTAAGAGGGGAAAATAAGAAAGTCGAAAATTTTTCAAGAGTATATAAGTAATTGTCCTTTCTTAAAAGTATATTTGTAATAGGGATAATTGCCTGTATACCCCTGAGAACTATAGAAATATCTCATTTATCCATATTTTTTTCTTTCCAATATATCCTTCATATGTTTCTCTGTTATTCTAAAATACCCATGCATTTACCACCCATTAAATTAACTTAGGTTAAATGTGAGTTAAATATCTACTAGAGTTAAAAGATTAAAATGCATCTTTTGCCCTTACCTTAACGGCAAATAAGAAATGTTGGTGATGGTAGAAGGCTATATTTGAAAAGACTAAAAATCAAAATACTTTTGTACTCCTAACTTAAGGGCAAATAAGAAAAGTCGGTGATGGTAGAAGGATATATTTGAAAGGGCAAAATAATAATTTCATACAGATAACAACTATTACTAACAGTTTATTAACAAAATTTAACTCTAGGGCGGTGTTTGAGCAAGGGGGGAATAATTAAGTCCTTGTTCCCCCCTTTATTCCCAAACGTGGTATTTAGTATCCGAGAACAGTAGTTCTCGGGTTCTTGAAATAAGCTGGTATAAGACTGGAGCTGCTGTTCCACCCTTTTATCCGGAGCAAACTTGTTCTCAGGTTGAAACAATATTAATTAAAGTCTAAATTTAATTTTATTTATGGTATTAAATTATTAATTAATCTAATTAATATATTCAAATTATTATTTATTACTTAGATAAATAAATAAACAAACAATTAATTAATTAATTAATATATTTTTATTATCTTATACAATATTCGTAGCTAATAAATTTATTAAATTATTAAATTATTTTTAAGTAATATTTTAATGTTAATTAATTAGATAAAATAATTTTAATTTAAAATTATAACTCTTATTCTCCTTGTTCTATTTTAACCATCCAAACACTATTTACCTTATTCCTAAAAACAACCTAATTTTCATCCAAACACAAAATTGATCTAGTTTCTATTTAACCTGAACTTATACTTATCCCTGTAATAAGCAATTTTTACTTATATCCGAACCAAATGCAGCATAGGGGTATATTTGAAATAGGTTGGAACGTAAAAAGGATATTTTTAATATTAGCCTTTTAAAAGGGATAAATCAGAAAGTCGAAAATTTTTCAGAGATATATAAGCAATTGCCCCTTTATAATAAGTTACATTATACTTTTGGTCCTCAAACTATGAGGTGCGTGATATTTTGATTCTCAAATTTTAGTTTGTTGCAATTTTTGGCTCCAAATTTCTGAATTGCCTTAATCAAGTCCTACAACATAATTTAGTTAGTTAAGTCTTGACAAATTATTGATATATAGAAATGATGTGAGAAATGATGTGAAAGCACTGTAATCGATAATGCGAAAATAATTAATATTCTGTATTATTTCTACATTAATAATTAGTTAATATTTAGCTAACCAAATTGGATTGTGAACCTGATTGTAATAATTTAGAAACTTTGAGTCAGAAATTGTAAGATATTAAATTTGAGGACTAGTATCATCTACCTCATAGTTTGAGGACTATATATATATATATATATATATATATATATAGAATTAGGCTGGAATACTATTAATAGTAAAACGTTCTTTTTGCTATCAAGTTTTTAACCCTTCGATGAAAAATTGTAGGGTCAGGATGATATTAGTCGGTTGGAGTTGAGTGGTCCTCCTAGGGTTGAGTGGTCCCTACTGGGTTATAGTATTTAATCCAATGGTTAGAAATAATGAAAAGAGTTGATCCAAAGGCTAAAAAACTGGTAGCAACAATGGAATTTTGCTACTAATAGTAGCCCAGTCCAACT
>NW_017893505.1:21220-64165 GCF_001540865.1 Ananas comosus
CTGGAGCATTGTTAACCGGTAATGCATTGGAGTGGTACCGGTACCAAGCTGGCACCCGAGAATAGTTGCTCTCGGGTTTGAGAATTTAAGGCTGTTAAACCGGTGACACCCCTGGTGCGTATCGGTACCAGGTCAGCTACCCGAGAAGGCAGCTCTCGGGTTTGGCTGCTGCGTAATCGTTAAACCGGTGACACCCACCCGCGTACCGGTACGCAGTGCCCCTCACAGCAGGTTGAGTCTGCTGCAAATAAAAGGAAATGGAGGGTCTTTTCGCTATTGTAGCAGCTTATAAAAAGGTCTCACCTTCTCCTCTTCCATTCACAGTAGTGAACCATCCCTACTCTCTCATTTCTCTCCCTTTCTCTCTCTAGAGATCTCTCCAAGAGGTGGATTTGGAAGGAAACTTGGAGATTTGAAGGTGGATTTGGAGCTTTCGGAGGATCAAGAGCTCTCCTACAAGGTGTAGCTTTGTGAACTTCTAGGCTAAGCTAAGGTTTCTTGTAAGATTGAGGTTAGGGCTTGGTTTTATGGCCTAAATATTTGATTTTGACCTTCTTACATAGATGAGAAACTTTGTAGAGGCGATGGAACACATGAAAATTCATGTTTCTTCATAGTGCTCTAATGGTGGATTTCTAAGGTTTGTTTCAAACGCTCTAAGAATGGTTTAAATGGTTCTATATGAGTTCCTAGATGTTGAATAAGCTTGTTTTGGCTTGTCTTAGAGATCAAAATGGTGTATTAGGCAAATGACATTGTTAGGGCACCAAAAATTGGAACTTTTGCCATAGATGGGTTTAAAGGCAAATTGACCTTGTAAAAATCAAATTGGGGATATTTCTAACTCGTTGGTGGATTCGGTTTGTCGATCCGACGAGTCTACGTAAAGATATTAGAAAAAAAGTCTAATTTGGCTTCGTTTTGCCGCAGGCGAGAGAATAGGAGCCCAAAAATCACAAGAATTGAACCGTAGTACCTTTACAACCATACGAGGTGGGTGGTGCTTTCCGGAATCGATGAATTTCTTTTATGTCTAAAGTGTCATTTTTGAGCATATGTATGTATAGTATCTTCATGGATTGTTGGGTTGATTGAGATATATTATTTGCATGCTTGTAGTATAAAGATGCATATGAGAATGTTGAACAAAGTGAAAATCCTATGTATGCATGAATGATGACAAGAACCTAGAAAAGGCAAAGGACTTAGTGACATTGAGAACAAATGATATTATGACATAAATGTAAAGAGTGGCATTAAGGAGTCTTGAATGCTAGGGTTGAACATCAAGGGATGTGGCATTAATAAGTTTTGAATGCTAGTGTACTAGTGTGGCATGAGAATGGGTATAAAGAATATGTAGTATATATGACACTAAAGAGAATTAAAGAATGCAAGTAGATGACATTGTTGAAATTATGACACAACCACCTTATAGTTAAGGGTCATATGAGCATTGGAATCCTCAAAGTTAAGGATTAATTATACTCACCTATAAGTCTTGGCTTGAGGGTGGTCGCACTCCCTCGAGCGATGAGCTCTGGAGTTGTCATCACCGGGTTAGTGTTGCCCAGAGGACGGTCCCGTCGGGAGGAAGCTGAGGGCCCGATATTAGGGATATGAGTTGGTGAGTCCGGTGTGTTAGTTATATGGCCTATAAGCCAATCTTGTCATAACTTAAAGGGTTAATATCAGTGTACTTTTCTTTTATGATTAAATCTGACATTCTTCATTCATATTATTGCCAAATGCATATTTATGAATCGTCCATAGAATTAATAGTAGAAGAATTAAATTTCTAAGAAGTTAAAAATTTGAGACTTTTATTCTTCTGTAATTAATTCTTAAATGCTCCTAATCATAGGATTATCACGAGGGCGGTGGTAAATCCGGATAGATCAGTGTATGCTGTACTTCCTTTATGGAATGACGAGTCTCAAATCATTAGTGTGGTGACACTAGAGTAAGCATACAGGTGAATGTTGGAGAACAATTTCACTGAGCGTGACCAACTATGAACAATCACATGGATGTCTACTCACTCGTCAGTGAATTGTTCCATACTGTAGTAGTGTGAGTGATCCTTTGACCTGAGGCACCACGGTTATCTTGCGTGTGGGTTATTGTAGTTTGACTGTGTAAATACTTATACCCTAATCATGGGTTAAGTCAACACATGTTGGCTGCAATGGGTTATACGTGGAGGTAGGTGTGTGTCAAGATGGAATCTATCACCCTCGGTAGAGAGGTAATTGTCCTATACTATCTGTTTTACAAGATATAAAAGTCCTTGGCCAAGACAGTATGATTTTATGGAAAAGAGTTTCCATATTAATTGTTAATCAGATGAGACATATGTTTGGGTAATGGGGTTTGACGACTAATCCATAACCTCGGCTCAATCAGGACTAGTGATAGAAGGATTTTATCACATGGTAACTACACCTAGAGGTTCTGTCTATTGTTAATTCTATTTGGATTGCCGCGATATACTGCTAGGTGTCACTCGTGGATTGTGGGACCCATGAGAGTAAATAAGATAGTTAATTACACTCAGTTGGGAGAGCCAAAAATATTTTGGTCCATCGAAAAGAGTTCCGATGGTGACATTAAACGAGTTTACTGTCACATCTCACTACCAGGTAGAATTGAACCTATGTGGTCACACACAATAAAGACTGCGTGTGATCTAGTGCTTGGAGATTTAACAGAGACTATTTTGCTAAAGTAGCAGAGTAAGAATTTATTTGCTAAGGTGGTTAGCAAAAACTCTAATTGTAAAATTGAAAATTGTAGAGTGACCTAATACTAAATTTGATTTAGTATGAGGGCTTATGTGCAATAGTTGCAACAATTTATGAAGTGACAACTCTCTTTAATTAATCCTTGTATTAATTTGTTGGGAGGTGAAGACGAGTAAAAAGAAAAGAAAGACAATGTGCATATTAATTATACTATTAATGGAGAAGAAAAGTGAAAACGTTTTCCTTTCCTCTCTTCTTCTCTATGCATATCAGATAAGAGGAGTTAACTCTCCTCTCATTTATGGTGAGTGTTTTCTTTCTTTCTCTCCTCTCCAAATTTGAGAGAGAGATGCTTCTTTATTAATGAATGTTTCATTAATTATGAGAACGCTCCTCCACCTCCACCTTGTCTTTTTGCCCTACCTATAAATCAAAGCATCTCCCAATGAAAAAACAATATAGGTGATTTGAAGTAGAATACAAACAAAGAGAGAAAGCTTTTCAACTATATAGAGCTCTCTTTTAATCATAAGAGAGTAGTCTCCAATATTAATTAGTCTCAATAGTTAATCCTCTTCAAATTGCTAGCACAATTTTAAGGATTAATTTTTCTCCACATTAACACAAGAAATCACGAAAGGAGTTTCGAGATTACATTGTGATTGTGTGAAGCACAGATCCCGGAGCAGCCTTGTGTGGATACACATAGAGGCCGAACACTTGCGCGGCTCAAAGGACCAGAAGTTCAGATCCAAATCAACTGTGAAATAATTTTGGTAATTTGCACAGGTTGAAATTCGAACCCTTCTTCTAATTAGATTAGAATAACAATTTTTGTGTGTCACATAGAGATAGATATAGATATAGATACATATATATATATATATATATATATATATATATATATATATATACTAATATCATAAATGTTATGATATTAAAAATACATGATTGGATCATATTTTATAAATGAAAAAAATTTTATTTCCGCTGCATTAAATACACATGTAGATGCATACATTTCCTTACAGTGGTATCAGAGCCACCCTCGTGTCACCACAAAAATTATTCTTGTCATTGATTTGGATTTGGGGTTGTATGATTTAACCTTAATGCGAAAGCATTTTCATATATTTGATATATGAAAGTAATTGGTGACAATCATAAATCCCAGGTGACATAATTAATATGTCATTATCTTATGGTGGTTAACTATTTAAGTTAGCATGCAATTAATAAAAGGATTTTAATTGCATATAACTTAATCTATTAACCTGGATAGGTTATATATAAAGGCTAAATCAAATTACATATGTTGAGGCATGAGATGCACTATGTGATTTCATCATATGGTTTGAGATTATTTAGTCATCAATGTTTAATATTATTTTGTATTAGATACAAAATAATTGCATTAGATGCAATTTAAAAGTAAGATCTAATGAGATTGAAATAAAGGCCAAAACTCCCTATTATAAATATTAAGTTGTAACAAAGAGTGTTATGAACACCCTATTGTGGCCTTCTACCGTTGTAAGGTGTTGGCGTTTTTCTAAATGTTGAGTGGTACGCATGGTTACATGGGCCACTTGCATGAAGAAAGCACAACCACCTTATCAACATTTGATGTTATGTGGTAAAATTAGTATTGTACCCAATAACTGTTAGGTGAGGGTTTAATATTAGTTTTATACACATATTGAACGGTAGGTCAAACTTAACTAGGATGTGGAACCAATAACTGTTAGGTGAGGCTTTTATGTCCTAGAGGCCAAGGAATAATTCCAATATGTTTCTGAAACATTGGATAAGAGTTGTCCACTCATCTATTTGCTAATTACCAATAACTGTTAGGTGAGGTAATTTGCAAAATTGGTGAGACCGCAATCCCCACTGAAACCAAATTAAGAGGTTTTCGTTTCTGCACTAAGGGAGTGTGAAGATCCGCAAAACTTAGTGGGAGACACCATTTGATTAAAAGTCCATAATCAAATGGAATAATGAAAGTACATAACTAACTGAATATCTTTACCTTATGCAGAATATGGCTGCTTCTAACCCTCTTACTAAAATTCTTGATGCCAATCGCTTGACCGGCCCTAATTTTTCTGATTGGCTACGGAACTTGAGAATCATTCTCAATTCTGAAAAAATTGCCTATATTTTGACTACTCCTGCTCCTGAACTTCCAGCTGATGACAATGAGGAAGAGAGAGCTGCTTATGAAAAATGGATAGATGACGACAATAGAGTCAGGTGTTACATGTTGGCGTCGATGAGCAATGAGTTGCAACGCCAACATGAACACATGAATAGTGCATCGGCCATTCTACTTCACCTACAAGAACTGTATGGTGAACAGAGCCGCTCTACTGGATATGAGATATCGAAACGGCTGTTTCGAGCAAGAATGTTCGATGGCCA
Organism: Ananas comosus; assembly: GCF_001540865.1. NCBI lineage: Eukaryota > Viridiplantae > Streptophyta > Magnoliopsida > Poales > Bromeliaceae > Ananas > Ananas comosus. The sequence goes on from NW_017893505.1 coordinate 26,389, forward strand.
ATCTGTTAATCATCATTGTTTGAAAATGATTGAGGATATAGAGGAGCTTCCCAAGCTCGGCCTACGAATGGATGCAGACTTGCAGACAGATTTAATTCTGCAGTCTTTACCTGACTCATTTTCACAGTTCATCATGAATTTTCAAATGAATAAAATTCAGTGCACTCTCTCAGAGCTCTTGAATATGCTGGTAACAGCGGAGGGAACAATAAAAGGTAATAATGGAGTCGATCTGGCTATGGAAGGCTTTATTCTCAACAAAAGAAAATCTAAATGAGAAATAAGAAATTACACAAAGAGCCCAATGCTGATAGTAAAAGACATTCTAAAGAGGCCATAAAAAGGAAAATTTTTCCCTAAATGAGATGACATTGGAAAAAACTGCCGCCGCATGACTAAAACAACAAGAAAAGCATATAACACAAAAAAATCAAAGTCTGTCGATATTCTAATAAACTAGACTTTCAAAGTGCACTCGAGCCATGGGTTAAGCAAGTAGAAAGCTAGGGGAGAAATAACAAATAAATGCAAAGAAGACCATATATCATAGTCAAAATGACTATGTCAATGCTAAATAGAACTTTAAATTTCTATTCCTAATTTACATTTGACTGTTGTAAATTTTATTTTTTGAATAATACTTCTCAATTTATTTGAAAATAAATTGATAGCTAGGAACAATGATGAAATTATATCACTTGCATATGGATATAATACAGTTTAAGGCAAGGAATGTGATGACCATAGGGTCTAAGAACCTAAAAGAGGGTAAATGACAAGTATATGTGGGCCGCATCTTAATTAGTCATATGTGAAGAATCGGATTAACATTGGTTAAAGATGGCTCCTTGAGTTTCATTGATTCCGAGCATATCATTTGATATCATGTCCTTCAAGGAATAGATGAACAAATTACCCTTTATTGACAAGGGGATAAAAGCCATTGAGATCTTGCCTTGGTGGCATACTGATGATGCGACATTTAGAGAGCAATCCAAGAGATTTATTGTTACTTCATCACATTTACTGACGACTTATATGCGGTAGGTATCTACTATAATGTATAAAAAATCTGAAGCTTGAAAGTTCAAAGCATTTAAAGAATGAAGTATAAAAAACAAACTGGATAAATTTATAGATCCTTCGATCAAGATAGAAGAGGGAATTATACCTTTTAAAGTTCAACTTTCATAAAACCTCAAAGAAAATGGCATCATCTTCAAAGACTTCTCCTGGTCATGCACAACTTAATGGATATCTGAAAAGAGAAATCGCGAAATTATTAATATAGTGCATCATGATGAGTCCTTCACAGATGCATATATCACTTGGGGTAGCTCTCCTTATGCGGATTATTTAAAACAGAGTGCTTCCAATCTTTTCTACTACTCATAAATGAATATGGTTGGTAGAATCAACTCTTAGTTCACCTCAGATTTGGGGAATGTCGACTTATTTAAGAAAGATGAAGACGGACAATTGAGAAGTAAGGTCGGATAAAGGTAATCGTTGTTATCCGAAAGATCATTGATAAATAATTTCTATTTTTCCCCATAGAGACAACAATATTAAATGATAGTCAGAACACGACTCATTCTTCTGATGAAAAATCAAAAGGAGTAGTTGAAAATTTCTAACGAATCCACATGATCAACGAAATCTCTGTTCAATGAACCAAAATACAACTTCGCAAATCTAGTAGAGTCCACCTCCAGACAGATAAGAAAGAAGAGTACAGGAAATATACTAATGGAGAAAAGATCCACTAGACATGATCTATGGTAATAATAAAAGCATTCAAACATCACTTGAAGATGGAACGAAGTCCAATTCTGAAATGGACTCCATGTATCAAAACAGTTATTGGACTCATAAGTTGATTTACAGAGGGTAATAGTACCCATGAGAATTTAAATGATTTCAGAGAAAAAATTGGTTCATATAGAGAAAGTAGAGGAATCTATAAATAGCTGTTGCGAAAGGATTATAGATTCAACGAGAAAGTAGTTACTCATACTAATGAATATATCCACAAGGACTAGCATGCTAAAATACATTAAGCACGAGTCACATCGTAAAAGCTGCCCACTTAATGATATATTGAAAGTAAAAAAGCGTTCCTTAATGGTAATACTCATTTGAAAGCAGAACTAATTCTTTATAGAGAACAAACTCAGTTTTACATCTAGAGAATAATTATACTAAAAATCCCCCCCAAAAATCAGAGATCCATATACGGACTAAAACAACATCTCGAAGTTGAAATACTCGTTCAATGATGCAATCAAATCGTTGATTCATCAGAAATAGGAAGAACCATTGTATAAAAAAATTAGTGGAAAGTGCTGTTACATTCTTCGATTTGTACGCGGATGATATACTTCTAATCAGGAGAACGACATTTAGGATAAATGTACATCATGCAGTTGTGGCTATAAAAAAAAATCAAATTCTACATGAAAGACTTAGGAAAAAAATACATTTGTATAAAAGTCTAACGAGATAAGAATGAAGGACCACAGACAAAAAAAATGTTAAGTTCTCGCCTATCTCAGAGGATGTCAAGAAAATAATAAAAAGGTAGCATGAAAAATTCCAAAATAAATTAAGACACAAAATTATCTCTTCAAAAAATTTCATAAAAACAATCACTGAGGAAGAGAACGCATGAATAGAATCCCTATGCTTAAGCTATGGGATAAAAAAACATTACGAGACTTACATCATTGAATCAGTGATGTACGACAGATATAAATCTCCGGGTAAAAAAAATGGGTATGCATTTAATAATATCTCAATTACTTGAGAAGAACTAAAGGTATGCACTGTCTTTGAGGTGTGAATTGAAGTTGGAAGGGACTCACAGACCTAATTTTTATGTCATGTTGATGAAGAAAGTCTAAAAAAATATTTGTTAATTATTTTTGAAAGAGTTTCAAACAAGTGACACGAAGAAAACAAAAGAATATATTTGCCGCATCAAGCCTACGAAGGAGGGTGTTTGATCAAAAATTTATTACAAACTCAAGTGTTGTTCAGTGATTGAAAAAACCAGCAATGCTTTATTGAACAATTAAAGCGCAACTACAAATGCGTTAGCTAAGAGAGCACAATAGAATCTCTCAAGAAATCCAAAACATATTGAATCAGGCGATATCATATATCAGAATATATTGAAAAAACCAGCAAGATGCTTCTGCTGATAATATACAAAAAAAACCAAAGAATCATCAGCAAAAGCTATAAGGCATTTGGAAGATAGAAATGCACTATAAATGGGTGATGATAATGCAAAAAAAAGAATTGTTAGTTACTATGCCATAAATGCCATAATTAAAAAAAACTTTCTTTATGATTAATCTAATCATATTATGCCAATCATATTTATAATCATCCATAGAATTAATAGTAATTAATTTCCTAAGATTAGAATTTGAGATTATTTCTTCTGTAATTAATTCTAAATCCCAATGCATAGATATATCACGAGGCGGTTTAAATCGATAGATAGGTAGGCCTGTAGCTTCTTTAAAAAAGTTCTTCAAAATCATTAGTGGGTGAAAGAGTAACAATACAGTATTGATTGGAGAACAAAATTTCACTGAGCGTAGGACAACTATGAACAATCAATGGATGTCTACTGCAAAAAAGTCGTAAATCCATACAAAGTGATGATCCTTTGACTAGACACCAAATCGTGTGGAATTGACTGTGTAAATAATTTATACACTAAATCATTAAAAAAAACCATGTGCTGGCATTGGTCATAACGGAGGTAGGGATGTCAAAAAAAAAATATCACCTTGGAGAATAAATGTCCTATATATCTGTTTTACAGATATACAAGTCTTGGCCAAGACAAAAAAAAAATATGATTTATGGAAAGAGTTTTCATATAATGTTAATCAGAGAAAAAAATATGATTGAGATAATGGGTTTGAGAGTAATCATACCTCTGACCAATCGGACTAGTGGTATAAAAAAAAACTAATCTCTCGAGTTCTGTCTATTGTTAATCTATTTGGTTGCCGCGATATTATCTGTAGGTTCACTCGTGAGATGTGGACCTATGAGAAGATAAACTAATATAAGTTTGAAATTATACATACCGGGAAGCCAAAAGTTTTGTTAATCGAAAAAGTTCGATACACAACACAATACACAAAACACACACAACAATTACTGTCAAAAAAAACTACCAGCTAGAATGAACCTATGTGGACACACAATAAAGGCTGTAGTGTGATCTAGTGCTTGGAATTTTAAACAGAGACTATTTTGCTAAAGTTAGCAAAAATTATAATCTGCTAAGAGTGTAGCAAACTCATAATTGATAAAAAATGAAAAATGTAAAGTGACCTAATACTAAATTTTATTTAGTATGATGAAAAGGGAACAATTTATGAAGTGAAACTCACTTTGAATTAATCTTAAAAAGGTGAAACGAAGTATAAAAGACAAAGACAATCGCAGCTAATTATACTATTAGGAGAAGACAAGTGAAAACGTTTTAAAAAAATCAGATAAGGAGTTAATCTCCTCTAAAAAAAAATTCCCTCTCAAATAAAAAAAAATGTTCATATAATTATGAGAAAGGCTCCTCCCCCACCCCACCATGTCTTTTGCCAAAACCTATAAATCAAAGCATCTCCAAATGAAGAAACAAGATAGGTATTCCGATAGTAGAATACACACAAAGAGAGAAAGCTTTCACTATATAGATCATTTTAATAATAAGAGAGTGGCTTCCAATATTAATTAGATTCAATAAGTTAATCAATCTTCAAATTGCTATCAAGTTTGAGATAATTTTTCCAGCATACAAGAATCACAGAAAGGATTTCGAGATTAATGATTTTGTGTGGACCAAGATCTGACACCTTATATGTGGAATACACGTAGAAGGCCGGAACACTTGTGCGGCTCAAAAAGACAGACAGTCAGATTCAATCAATGAAATAATTTGGTTATTTCACAAGGTTAATTTCGATACCTTCTCTAATTAAGATTAAAAATAATCTTTGGTTCACACGAGATGAATCTGGTACTATATATATTATATATACTATAATATATAATATATATATATCTATATAATAATATAATTAAATATATATATATATATATCATAAATGTTATGATATTAAAAATACATGATTGGATCATATTTTATAAATGAAAAAAAATTTATTTCCACTGCATTAAATGCACATGTAGATGCATACATTTCCTTACACGGTGCCGTCGGGAGGAAGCTAAGGGCCCGATTTTAGGGACTTGAGGGCGAAACCGACGGGTTAGCCACGAGATTAAGTAATGGAAAGTGAACTTGCATTCATCATGAGCATTCTATTTGAGCATAGCATTGATTATATCTTGTTCTGGCATATTAGCTGCATTTGTTTAATTGGTTACTATCTATCTATTATTCTATTATAATTTAGACATAGTGGGAAAGTCGGCGAGGTCGGCGGCCGAACCCACTGGAAACTTTGTTGTAGTTCTCACCCCACTATTTCCACAGAGCTGGGATCGAGTGAGCCGACCGACGATCGCGGTAAAGGTATCGCGCCATAAACATGGACCACTCTAGTTGGTTTCATTTTGTATAGTTGCATACCCTTTTTATATTTCATCTTTTATACTTGATGATTATAGATGTTTAAATGAAAGAATGTAAAGGCCTATTTTGGAGAATATGAATGATGTAAAAGAGATTATGTTAAATGCAAAAAGTTATATTTTGAGATATCATGTGATGTATCAGAGAAGAAATGATGTTAAAAAAAGGAATGTAAATGTATAAGTTGAATGCATGTATATGGTTAAAAGTTAATCATTGTACTTGTATATTGTTTAGTTTAGTACTTTCACTTTCGCTACTGCTTGCCCTCGTGCAAGCCATATATGTATGTTTCCGCATGTTCAATATATCTACTTGATTTGTACTTGTGTTAAGCCTTGAGCGGACAGGGAAGGTGCTGTCCGTTCGGCGTCTGTTCGACATGCCCGAACCGACTAAATAGGTCCGGTAGCCGGGCGTGACAGCTACTGTACCTAATTCACTTGCTTACTATTGTTGATTATCTCTTCCATCTGCCGGTGAGTACAACTCGCCTTCGTCGGCTTGCAGTACCCATTGGGAGGGGAGACGTGTTTACATATTCTCATCCCCCACTACTTTTCAGGTGACATCGGCGGTGAGGATTGGAATGGTGCGTGAGGACGGTATTAAATAGTTATGCTCTAGATCTATCCATTGTTGATATGTATTATCTTTCTGTTGGATTAGTTTAGTTTATTACCTACTAATTTTTAAATATTAGTGGGTGTATGTGGATTATGGTTATTATTGTTAAATGTATGCCCTAGAAGCCAACTAGACCGACACATGTATTCTTTTTAGGATATAAATTTGTATTTGATTTAAAAATATTATGAATAAATTTGTATTTTTATTTCATTCATGTTGTGTATGTGTCCATGAATCGTCCAAAAAATTAATAAGATGATGACATGTATTCTCAAGAGTTGAGAATTTGAGACATGTGTTATTGATGGTTAATTCCTAAATACTCCCGATCGCTGGATCATCATGGAAACGGTGATTGATCCAGTAAGATTGGTGCATCAGTCATTTTCCGTTTTGGGTAAACGAGCCTCGAGTCAACAGTGTGAGGACATTGGAGCGAATATGCAGATAGTTGTTAGAGAACAAGAGCACCGAACATGACCTATGTGAGAAGTTACTTGGATGTCTACTCACTCGTCAGTGACTTACTTAATATTGCAGTAGTGTGACTTGTCCTTTGACCTGCAGTGCCTCGGCTATTCACAATGAGGTTACTGTAGTTTGACTGTACATACACTTCGTCCCTAGCTATTCGGGTTCTTGCGGTGCATATTGGTTGCAGTAGGTTCATTGTAAAAATAGGGTGTGCACTTATATGGAATCTATCTCCCTTGGTAGATAGGAGCGTTAGTGCTATGTGATTTATGAGACCGAGTTTAGAAGAGCTTAGCCAGGGCAGAGTTAATAGCGAAAAAGGATTTTCAATATTAGAGACTCGAGTCNTTGACCTTGTGGAAACCTAAATAGAGGTATAACGAATGCGTTGGTGCGCTCGGTTCGGTGATCCGACAAGTGTATGCGAAGGAATTGACGAAAACGCTGTTTTGGTACAAATAGCCGCAGCACACGGGATAAGCTTCCAAAAATCATCAAATTCGAACCGTAGCATCCTACAACTATCCAAGGTGGGGGGTGCGTTCCGAAATCGTTGGATTCCCTTCTATATCTATATCACCTTTTTCTTGAGCATATGTCAATAGTTATTCATGCATGATAGGGTAGAACACATGTGAATGTTGGTTGGATTTCAATTGTATGCTTCTAACGTAGATGAATATAGAGATAGATATGAACCATAGATGGACATGTATGATGGTACCCTATACTTGTATGAATATGAGACTTGGACTACGATAATAGTAAACAAAGGTGACATTAACAATGGAGACAAGATTGGCATTGAGACATGACTCGTTAAACAAAGTTTAACCATTGGTGGCATTGTGACAAGAATGATCAAGAGAGTGGCATGAATAAATAGGTAGAAACGTATTATGATAGTGGCATTGTGGCTAGTGGATATACATTCCCTAAGTGGGAATTGGATCGATGCTCACGATAAGTCTTGGCTTGAGGGAGGTAGCTCCCCCTCAAGCGGTGCGTTCCGGAATAGTCACCACGGGGAGCGAGGTCCCCGAAGACGGTTCCCAGGGAGGTTCGAGTCCCCCGTTATTAAGAAATTTTGGGTTGTGAGCTATTGGGGTTAACAAGGTTAACCGGTAAGATTGGGTAAAAGCCAAAGTAAAGTTAATGAAAGAGCATGCATGCATAATCATTCTATATTGATTATACATATCCATTGACAGTTTTCTTGCAGGCATAGTATTAGCATTAGCATTGGTTACTATTTTCTTTCTTTGAAATACTTATGCCAGAATAGACCTAGTGGGTAACTCTGCGAGGTCGGTTGCTTAACCCACTGGGAACTTCGTTGTAGTTCTCACACCACTAATCCTACAGGTCCGAGCGCGAGCGGGAGGGCGGAGGACCGAGACAAGGATATTGCACCATAGCTAGTGGCCACCGGAGTATATGCATTTTAGTCATTCCCTTTTGGTTCATGTATTAACTTTCTTTTGTTGATTTAGAATTGTATAAGTTGAAAACAAATCATGTATTTTGGTGGAGTGGTTATGATGTAAAAGAACTTTGAATGATAGCAAAATGAATGTAATAGTTTTAGTTTACTTGTATTTGGTTAAAATGTAATCAAATATCATATATGGTTGTATGTTGTAGCCTAGAGCTTTTGCTTCTGTTGTTGTTTGCCCTCGTGCAAGCCTTGTATAATTGCAAATCTTATTATTGATTGCTTAATTATACTTGTTGTTGGAGTCTTGGGCGAACAGGGGAGGTCCTGTCCGTTCGGCGTCTGTTGACGTGGCCCGAACCCGACCAAATAGGCGGGGAGCGGGGCATGACAAATTACCTCAAAGAAAACGGCATCATCTCTCAATGGACTCCTCCTGGCACTCCACAACTTCATGGAGTATCTGCACGGAGAAATCGCACTTTATTAGATATGGTGGGATCCATGATGAGTTTCACAGATTTGCCTATGTCACTTTGGGGGTATGCTCTCCCTACTGCTGCATATATCTTAAACAGAGTGCCTTCCAAATCTGTTTCAACTACTCCATATGAGATTTGGTTTGGTAGAAAGCCAACTCTTGGTCACCTAAAGATTTGGAGATGTCCGGCTTATGTTAAGAAGTTAAAGACGGACAAATTGGAAGTAAGGTCAGATAAAGGTAAATTCGTTGGTTATCCCAAAGAATCATTGGGATACTATTTCTATTTTCCCCATGACCAAAATATTATTGTGAGTCAGCACGCCTCTTTTCTTGAGAAACAATTTATTCAAGAAGGAGGTAGTCGGAGGAAATTAAATAGAACTCAATGAAAATGTTTCTGATGAGCAACGAATCCACCATGATCAACCGAAAATCTCTGTTCAATTGGAACCAACATACACACAACCACTTCGAAGATCTAGTAGAGTCTCCCAACCTCCAGACAGATATTTGGGATTTGTCGTAGAAGAGGTACAGGAAATGTTTCTAATAGGAGATAAAGATCACAGACATGATCCTACTGGTTATGATGAGCTAGTAGAGTCTCCCAACCTCCAGACAGATATTTGGGATTTGTCGTAGAAGAGGTACAGGAAATGTTTCTAATAGGAGATAAAGATCACAGACATGATCCTATTGGTTATGATGAGACGATGTCAGACGTCGACTCTGAGAGATGGAAGGAAGCTATGAAGTCTGAAATGGACTCCATGTATTCCAACCAGGTTTGGATACTAGTTGATTTACCAGAGGGTATAGTACCTATTGGGTGTAAATGGATCTTTAAGAGAAAATTGGTTCAGATGGAAAGGTAGAGACCTATAAAGCAAGGCTTATGGCGAAAGGTTATAGTCAACAAGAAGGTATTGACTATCAAGAGACCTTCTCGCCAGTGGCTATGCTAAAATCCATTCAAACCTTACTCGCTATAGTTGTACATTATGATTATGAAATATGGCAGATGGATGTGAAAACCGCATTCCTTAATGGATATCTTGAGGAAGATATCTATATGGAACAGCCTCAAGGTTTTACCTCTAGCAAAAATAATCATAAAGTGTGCAGGCTTCAGAGATCCATATATAGATTTAAGCAAGCATCGCGAAGTTGGAACACTCGTTTCAATGAGGCAATCAAATCATTTGATTTCATCAGAAATGAAGAAGAGCCATGTGTGTATAAAAAGATTAGTGGGAGTGCTGTCACATTTCTCGTATTGTACGTGGATGATATACTTCTAATAGGGAATGACATTGGGATGATGTCATCGGTCAAGTTGTAGCTATCTCAGAATTTCTCCATAAAAGACTTAGGCAATGCATCCTACATTTTAGGTATAAAAGTCTATAGAGACAAGTCTAGAAGGTTGCTCGGCCTATCTCAAAGGATGTACATAGAGGAAGTGCTGAAGAGGTTCAGCATGGAAAATTCTAAAAGAGGTCTATTACCTCTAAGGCATGGAATCTATCTCTCCAAAAAGATGTGTCCTAAAACACCAGAGAAGAGAGAACGCATGAGTAGAATCCCATATGCTTCAGCTATTGGAAGTCTAATGTATGCAATGCTATGTACGAGACCTGATATCGCACATGCTGTGAGTGTCACAAGCCGATATCAATCTAACTGTAACATACCACATCCCTCGTAAATCGTGCCAAGTTCCGTCAAAACGAGCGGAACCCGAAGTGGAATGAGTTAGAGTAGACCCTAAGTGCATTAGAGTCCATAAATGAAGCTAAAGGGACCCGAGAGTGCAAATCTGAAAAATCTGGCTAAGTCCCAGATTTTGAGCTCTCGGGGACCGGTCCCTGAAGGAGAGACCGGTCCCCGTACGCGTAGCCTGCCAGGAAACCCTGAGACATCCGGTCCCTGGTGGTGAGACCGGTCCTCGGGAGACCGGTTCCTGAAGGGCAGATCGGTCCCTCGTTGCGCAGCAGCTGAAAAACCCGAAAATTTGGCTAAGTCTTGGAAAACCCCCGTTCAGGAACCGGTCCCTGGTCGGGGAGACTGGTCCACGAAGGCCAAAAATGCCCAGTCTGGGCAGTTCAAGAGGAAACAAGTGGAGGGGCTTAAGTGCAATTATTACAACACTATATATGACCCATCCCCTCTCTTCCACAGCCATTTCTCTCCTCTTCTCTCATTTCCACTCTTTCTCTCTCTAGAATCCTAGCTCTAGGGCTTGGAGAAGAAGAAGAAGGAGTGAAGGGAAGGAGGATTTGGAGACTTTGGTGGGTTCTACAAGCTCTCCTACAAGAAGGACTTGGAGGAGCTTGGGCTAAGGTGAGTTTTTAGTAGAAATGAGTCTAGGGCTTGGTTTTGATCCCTAAGTTTTGGAGCTTTGTGCTCCTTAGTGGCTTTAGAGGCTCTTTTGAGCACCATGAAACCCATAAGAGCTCAAGGTGCTCTCATGGTGAATCCTTGAAAGTGGTGTTAGGAGCCCTAGGGTTGGTTCCAAGGGTCTAGAAACCTTACTAGGATGCTTCTTAGATGATCCTAAACTATTGTTTGCTTAGAGTTGGGATCGATTCATGGGGAAACCATAAATGACCATGTTAGAGCTTGAAAATTGGGGCTTTTGCCCTAGGATTTTTCGGGAACAAATTGACCTCGTAGAAACCTAATTGGGGGTGTCCTAAACACGTTGGACAACTCCGTTTAACATTGCGAAAATGTTAAAGTATAGTTCATATACAAAGGGGCCTAATATAGCACTATTTTGATTATAGGGCGCGGAATCGGCTATCGTAAAGTGCGGGAGCCTTCGTATTCTACACCCACACGACCAATAGAGGTGGGGGGTACACGCCGGAATCGTTGGATTTTTTTCTATGTCTGTTTCTCTATTTCTTGAACATATGGTTGTATAGTCACTCATGCATATTAGGGTTAATTTACATGTGAACTATTGGTTGTTTCATTATGTTTTCTCTAATGTCTTGGAAGGTAGAAAGGTATGGAACCATGAAGGACATGTATTGTTGGACCCTAGAGATTGCATGATTGAGAGGCTTGGACTTGGCAATGGTAAATAGCTATGACATTGACAATAGAGAGATGGATTGGCATTGACAAGTAAGTGTTAAGCATAGGTTTAACCAAAGTTACATTGGGACAAAATGATTAGCGAGAGACATGAACAAATGGGTAGAGAACCTAGCATAAAAGTGGCACGGTAACTAATAGCTGAGCATCCTCAATTTGGGGATTCGATCGATACTCATGATACGTCTTGGCTTGAGGGTGGTAGCTCCCCCTCAAGCGGTGAGTTTCCGGAAATAGTCACCTTGGGAGCGAGGTCCCTTATGACGGTCCTTAGGGGTGGTTCGAGGCCCCTTGTTATAACGGGATTTGGGTTATGAGTTATTGGAGTTTACAGAGTTAACCGGCAAGATTGGGTAAGAGCCACAGCTTACTTATGATTGGAGCATGCATGCATTTCCATTATCGCATTGAATTATATATCCGCGGACTCTTTCTTGCAGGTATAGTATTAGTTGCATTAGTAATGGTTATTTTCTCTCCTTTGAAATACTTATGCCTGGATAGACCTAGTGGGTAAGTCGGCGAGGTCGGATGCCGAACCCACTGGAAACTTTGTTGTAGTTCTCACACCACTAACTCTACAGGTCCTAGCACGAGCGGGGCGGCGGAGGACCGAGGCAAGGGTATAGCGCCGTAGATAGCGGCCACCGGGACTGTACACATTTTGTAGTCATTCCCTTTTGCTATACTTGTATCAACTTTACCTTGTTAACTTAGAAATGTAAAGTGTAAACAATCATGTATCTGGTGGATGACTAAATGTAAAAAGATATGATGGATGAAAGAAGATGTAATAGTTTTTTTTTTTACTTACTTGAATTTGGTTTAAATGTAATCAAATATCTTGTATGTTGTATATTAGCTTAGAGCTTTCGCTTCCGTTGTTGCTTGCCGTCGAGCAAGCCATGTATTACATATGCAAATCCTTTGTTGATTGCTTATTTGTACATGTTGTTAAAGCCTTGGGCGGACAGGGGAGGCTCTGTCCGTTCAACGTCTGTTGACGTGACCCGAACCCGACCAAATTGGCGGGGATTGGGGGGGGCGTGACACTAACCCGGGTTTGGAACATTGGGATGCAGTTAAGAATATCCTCAAGAACTTAGGAAGAACTAAGGATATATGCCTGGTCTTTGGAGGTGGTGAGTGGAAGTTAGAAGGCTTCACAGACTCTGACTTTATGTCAGATGTTGATGGAGAATCTATTGTTTGGAAATATTCGAAACAAGTGACGACCGCCGATTCTACTATGGAAGCCGAATATATTGCTGCATTAGAAGCCTCGAAGGAGGGTGTTTGGATCAGAAAATTTATTACAGAACTCAGGGTGGTTCCAGCTATTGAAGAACCAACACCGCTTTTCTATGACAATAATAGCGCCATAGCGTTAGCTAAGGAGCCAAGATATCATTAGAAATCCAAATATATTGAACGGCGATATCATATCATCAGAGATTATATTGAAAAGAAAGAAATATCCGTGCAAAAGGTTGCTTCTACTGATAATGTAGCAGACCCACTAACAAAATCACTCACTCAGCAAAAGCTAGAAGACCATCTTGAGAAGATGGGAATGCACTATATGGGTGATTGGCTTTAGTGCAAGTGGTAGATTGTTAGTTATATGCCCTATAAGCCAATCCTGTCATAACTTAAAGAGTTAATACCAGTATACTTTTCTTTAACGATTAAATCGGGCATTCTTCATTCATATTATTGCCAAATGCATATTTATGAATCGTCCATAAAATTAGTAGTAGAAGAATTAAATTTCTAAGAAGTTGGAAATTTGAGACATATATTCTTCTGTAATTAATTCTTAAATGCTCCTGATCATAGGATTATCACGTGGGCGGTGGTAAATCCGGATAGATCAGTGTATGCTGTACTTCCCTCATGGGATGACGAGTCTCAAGTCATTAGTATGGTGACACTAGAGTAAGCATATAGGTGAATGTTGGAGAACAATTTCACTGAGCGTGACAAACTATAAACAATCACATGGATGTCTACTCACTCATCAGTGAATTGTTCCATGTTGTAGTAGTGTGAGTGATCCTTTGACCTGAGGCACCACGATTATCTTGCATGTGGGTTATTGTAGTTTGACTGTGTAAATACTTATACCCTAATCATGGGTTAAGTCAACACGTGTTGGTTGCAGTGGGTCATACGTGGAGGTAGGTGTGTGTCAAGATGGAATCTATCACCCTCGGTAGAGAGGTAATTATCCTATGCTATCTGTTTTACAAGATATAAAAGTTCTTGGCCAAGGCAGTGTGATTTTATGGAAAGGGGTTTCCATATTAGTTGTTAATCGATAAGACATATGATTGAGTAATGGGGTTTGACGAGTTATCTATAACCTCGACTCAATCGGGACAAGTGCTAGAAGGATTTTATCACATAGTAACTACACCTAGAGGTTCTGTCTATTATTAATTCTACTTGGATTGCCGCGATATACTGCTAGGTGTCACTCGTGGATTGTGAGACCCATGAGAGTAATTAAGATAGTTAATTACACTCAGTTGGGAGAACCAAAAATATTTTGATCCATCGAAAAGAGTTTCGATGGTGACACTAAAAGAGTTTAGTGTCACATCTCACTACCAGGTATAATTGAACCTATGTGGTCACACACAACAAAGGATGCGTGTGATCTAGTGCTTGGAGAAATAATAGAGACTATTTTGCTAAAGTAACAAAGCAAGAATTTATTGTTAAGGATTTTATAGGTTGGCGAATTTCGTAATGTTGAATGGAGTCTTGAAGAGTTGATCGCGGAAGTTTTTGAAGAAAAGATTCAAATTGAAGAACAAAGATTCATTCGTAAAGTTCGGCACCTAAGGTATGAAGAAAAGATCATTTGTGGTGAAGATACTTAATTAGAATAAGTTCAGAAGGCTTAGATTGCTTTAAAACTATTTTACTGAACTTTTCTGTGTTCTGGGACCGGTCCCTGAGTTCAAGAGACCGGTTCCCCTAAGGTCCTCACTGCGTGAGTTTTGATGCAACCGGTCTCCTGAGATGAGAGACCGGTTCCCGAACCTTGAAAATTCTGTCGCGCAGCGAGGGATCGATCTCAAGCTTGAGATACCGATTCCCGAACGTTGTGATTTTGGTCATGCAGCGAGGGACCGGTTCCTTACTTGAGAGACCGGTCTCTCACAGACCGGTCTCCTCGAGAGGACCGGTCCCTGAGGACGACACAGGTTTTTAAAAAAAGGACTTTTCGCAATCCTAGTCTACTTCTAAGTCTTCTAAACATATAAATAAGCCATGGGGGTCATCTAAAAGTTTGAGGCTTTGAATTTCTACTTATTCTAAACCCTAGAAACTTGTTTTTCCCGTTCTTATGGTTTGATTCTAATAACAAGTTTCTAACAATCAACAATCGACTTGATTCTTCGTTTTTACTCGAGAACTCATACGAGAATCAAGTAGATGTTTGATTAAAGGTAGACCCTCAGTGCTTATGGGATTCTAAAGCTTAATCACCACAAATCTTTGATTCTACAAGCTCCGGAAGGAGGTTCGGCGCGTGGATCTCGCGTGAAGCCGAGGATTCGGTGAACACTTCGAGGAGTTGAGGCGTTGACGCTGCAAGGAGTTGCGGCAAGATCGGTCGGAGGATTCCTATCGATCGAGGACCGGTGAAGATCACCATCAACGGGAATTCGGTAAATTGAGTCGTGTATTTTTGTCAAAATCACTTGTACTCAAGTTTTCTTAGTGGATTTTCTTCGCGTGATCGGTCCCGTGGGTTTTTCACTCCGTTTGGAGTTTTCTCACGTTAAATTCTCGGTGTGCTATTTTATTTTCCGCTATTTCGTTTTGTATGCATCGGGATTTTTGAGTTTGCCGTTTTTACACCTATTTACCCCCCTCTAGGTGTTACTTACCTTTTAAATCTTCGGGATTCATATCTTTCATTTATTTGCTAAGGTGATTAGCAAAAACTCTAATTGCAAAAGATGAAATTTGTGTAGAGTGACCTAATACTAAATTTGATTTAGTATGAGGGCTTATGTGCAATAGTTGCAACAACTTATGAAGTAACAACTCACTCTTCGTATTTAATCCTTTTATTAATTGTTGGGAGATGAAGACAAAGAGGGAGAGAGAAAGAAAACGAAATTGTACATATTAATTGTACTATTAATGGAGAAGAAAAGAGAACGTTCATTTTCTTTTGTTCTCTTTGTCTCCGTACATATTAAATAAGAGGAGTTAACTCTCCTCTTATTTATAACGCACGTTTCATTCCTCTCGTTTCTTTCTCTGTTTGGATACTCCAAACAGAGAGATGCTTTATTAATTGTATTGAAATGAACGACTCATTATGATAACGCTCTACCTCTATCTCGTCTCTCTACATTTGGCCTCAGCTTTAAATAGATGGATCTCCCAATGACGAAAAGAAATATAGGTGATTTGAAGTAGAATACAGAACAAAGAGAGAAAGCTTTTTAATTATATAGAGCTCTCTTTTAATCATAAGAGAGTGGTCCTCTAATATTAATTAGTCTCTATTGTTAATCCTCTTCAAATTGCTAGCACAATTTTGAGGATTAATTTTTCTCCACATTGACACAAGAGATCATGAAAGGAGTTTCGAGATTACACTGTGATTGTGTGAAGCATAGATCCCGGAGCAGCCTTGTGTGGATACACGTAAAGGCCGAACACTTATGCGGCTCAAAGGACCAGAAGTTCAGATCCACGTCAACCGTGAAATAATTTCGGTAATTTGCACAAGTTGAAATTCGAACCCTTCTTCTAATTAGATTAGAATAATAATTTTGTGTGTCACACGAGATGATCTTGGTACATATATATATACTAATATCATAAATGTTATGATATTAAACTATACATGATTGGATCATATTTTATAAATAAAATTTATTTCTGCTGCATTAAATGTGCATGCACGTGCACACATTTCCTAACAATAACAAATATGAGTAACTACCACTACAACAAATAAAGAATGTATGCATCAATTGTAACTAACCAATACTCAACGTTGTGCCCTATAGATCAGAGATCGCAGGCTAAGTCACAGTAAGCTCACCCACCGGCACACAACCTCTGCAAGCACCTGGTAAGAGGCTCACGGGTCGAGAAGACGACCACTTTTGCAGAAAAGAACACCCCTGCGGTGGCCAAACCGCTGGTGTACGTGAAGTGCTAAATTAGTTGTGACGATCAATGCGAAATGCTCAATCCACAGAACGGCAACCAGCCGAGAATAGCAACAACTAATACCTGTCCAAAAGAGCGCTCGAATCGTCGAGCCGATCAACACCGACCAATCAGGTCTCACTATAGGATCACACATGATACACCACACCACTCTACTGATATCGTATGCAGAAATGAAAGTAGAGCATAATACTGGAAGTCTAGTGGAAACACACTCATCCACAACATGCAAGGAGAAGGGAAAGGAGAAATATCACCGAGCTAGTCCACTGTACCGACTCCGAGTCGAAGCACCCACCTGAATTGAAGAAGAGTCTAACACCCAAGGCTCGCAGGAACGTCGACTGGACCTACGAAAGACCTACCAAGTCACGGTCCATCGAGTCGACAAGAAAACACTAACTCACAAACCCGAAATCGCCGGAATTTTCGGAAAGTCCACCGGGACGATTTCGAACTCCAGGGGAATGCCCCGGAAGGTACCAACACACAACCCAAGTCACCCGCCGTTCATAAACACGCTAATTTAGGTGTTCGGACAGTAAACGAAAGTCCGGGGCGCAACTACCAAAGACGAACTCGTATCAATAACCCGGGTCTCCGAAAATGCCGTTTATGGCACCGAAACCCTCCGTCGCTCACTCGCTGTTTTCGAAAGTTCGAAACAGCGAGTGAGATTAGCCAGAAAGGCTCTGTGACGTATTGGGGTGAAGACACTACCTGCCAGCAAGTCCTACTTCGGTCATAGTGTTCCGCCGACAATTTGTCGGAAAAACAAGTTGGAAATCAAATCGGATTTCCGCAAGGGCCCCGTCAACCTGGACACTCAGTCCAGCAGGTGACGTCGAGTGGCCACACGCTGCCCGAGGCAGCCCCACTGCAAAAATCGCGTAAACACCCCTAAACAAGGGTCCAAAGAGTAACATATACACTAAACAGGGCTAATAAAGTACACCGTGCATCCACGAGACCCACCGAGGGCATCAAGGGTTAGGTTTTGACGTGGCACAACCTGTGCTCACTATCCCGGACTAGAAAAACCACCCGGGGACCCTCAGGGTGCAGAATACCATACAAGTGTGTAGGTTCCGAGGGCGACGTCGCAAAACCAGCGAGTCTCGGCTTTACTGGAAAATGATAATATGAGCATAGTGATCAATGGAGAGTCTAGGTCACCGTGCTCACCTTTCGAAGGATCGGGAGCCTCGGGATCGACGAAGCACGAGCCACGGCCCAAAATAGCCTACACTCAGCTAGACAGGGAGCAAAGAGCTCTGGCCGGCCATCGGCGGCACGGCGGCGGGCGTGCCTGACAGGCTCAGCTGCGGAGGGGTCAAAGGTTGTGAAGCTCACCTCGGCTGGTGACGGGGAGCGGCAGTGGCGGCGTCGAGCTGAGCTCGGCCTAACCGAGATTAGGCTAGGTCTGGGCGGAGCTTCCTGCGACTGTAGTAGTCGAGGGTGGAAGTGGCGGCCACGGTGAGTCCTTCCACTGCCAGAGGAAGGCGGCGGCGACGTCCAGCAGTGGCGGCGGCGGCGGCGTCAGGGTGAGGCGTGGCTGCCTCGGCCTGGGCTCACCCTAGGCGGCTGCAGCAAGCCCAGCGGCGCGCAGCGGTGACAAGGCTGTTGGAGGGGAACTCGCCAGAGCCTGGGGTGCCGGAGGTGAGGTCTGCGGCGCGGCCCTTCTCCCTACACTGCCAGGGTTCGAGAGGAGAAGGTATAGGGAGAGAGGTTGAGTGGAGAGGTAGTGGCTGGGCCGGGCTCGCCAGAAAAGCTCGCCAGCGACCGGGGAGGCGTGCAGCGAGCCCAGGGAAGGGAGAGGAGGTAGCTGGAGCGCAATGCGGACAAGGGAGGCTAGGGTTAGTGTTTGTCAAGTAAAAACCCTAGAGCAACAACTTATATGTTGTCGTACAATTGCCGTAAACCCCTCGAACTCTGTGATTTCCATCCCAGGTCCCCCAGAGCGCGTGAAAAATGCGTCAATGCACCTCCACCTGCGATCTCTTGCAGTTTCGCACATAAAATATTGGGACTTTTGCCAAAAACCCCAAAATGCGGAATCGACCTTCCCTCGAACAACGTGCCATAACGGTCAATCAGTTCGTCGGATTCACGAATGAATCACGCCAGTATTCCCAGCACTGTGAAACCTTCAAACCTGTGATTTTTTTTCACTCAAATTAGTCGCCAATTCGCGGCGAAACCAAACACTCAAGGCCTCCTCAACCAAACTACTACTAGTTACATATATGTGTGTGTGTGTGTGTGTGTATATATATATATATAACAAAAGATTCAAACTCAAAATTCAAATTTAAAATTTCAAATTTTGGGTCTTACAGTATCTTATAAAGATTCACTTCTTTCCTCTGAGACCCAACTTTTTGTACTTGTGAAAAGTATCGTGTACATAACCTGCCGAACCCAAAAAGTACAGGTGCTCCAAATTTGATTTCCTGCCTATCCATAATGCATAAGGGGTGGAAGGTACTGTCTTGGAGGATACACGATTAAGAATGTAAGCAAAAGTTAACAATACGTCTCCCCAAAAGGAGATAGGCAAATTTGCTTGCGCCATCATTGACTTAACCATGTCGAGCAAGGTGTGATTTCTTCTCTCCGCTACGCCATTTTGCTGCGGAGTATCAGGAATTGTCAGCTGTCTGATTATTCCCTTTTCATCATACAATTTCTTGAATTGTTCAGATAGATACTCGCAGACTCGATCAGTTCTTAAGATTTTAATTTTCATATCTAACTGATTCTCAATCTCATTAATGTAACGTATAAAACAATCCAATACTTCAGACCTATAGGAGATCAGATAAAAATGACCAAAGCGGGTATGGTCATCTATAAATGTGATGAAGTAAAAAGCACCATATCTTGCCTTCACACTCATTGGGGAACAAATGTCGGAATGGATCAATTGTAAAGAAAATTCTGCCCTAGAGGCTTTATTAAATAGTTTTTGGGTCGCTTTTCCCGCTAGACAAAGTTCACAAATGAGCAGGTCAACTTTAGTGAGCGAGCTCAATAGCCCATCTCTAACTAATCTAGTCATTCTATCTTGCCTCATATGATCAAGACGAGCATGCCATTTAATAGAAACATTGTGATCATTCTCAACAGAATATAGTAAGGAAAACGAACTACTATCATTATTATTATAATCAATATCCAAAATCATAAAACCATCTATAACCTCTTCCATAATAAACAGTTTCAAGATGAATCTCAACTATATCATTCTCAAAACTAAAAAAACAGCCTAACTGAAGTATAACAAGAATAGAAAACAAGTTCCGCCGAATTCCTGGAGCATAAAGTACATCATGAAGGCACAAAGTGCGACCACCTCGTATGGTCAACTTGTACGTGCCAACACCTAATACATTGACACTCGAATCATTCCCCATGTATACTCTCTGTTGGTAGCCGAATTTTTCGACCCTTGATCCGATCAAAGATCCTCCTCGGGAAGCGCGTCGGGGTGAGGAACGGCTGCGGATAATGACCCTTGAAGTTTGCGCCTTTCGACAGATCAAGCAATTCGGCTGACAAGGGATCGAGCCAGCCGGGTTCGAAAACCACCACTATCTGTTCGGTTCGGCTGGAATGAGCCGAATGTACAGAGCAGGCCGGACACTAAGCCGGGAGCAGAGCCGAATGGCTAAAACAACAGGAGATTTGGTCGGCCTGAAGAGCCGAAATGACTTTCTATTGATTGACTGATGGGAAGTACAAGAACGGATATGTAGTTTACAACGGAGTGATGCCCGTGGGGCAGACAGACTCCAGAGATCTACTTTAGCGAACTACTCATAGAGAAAAGCAGTAAAATTATAAGTAGACTACTCCTACGAAAATGCGAGAAAATACAAGGGAAATAAAGGTGGTCTTTGATTCTTGGGGAAATGACCCCTTTCTAGGGTGTTATTGGCATATTTATATTGCCCCCAGTGATCAGTTATTTCTCATCCATGATCATCCATTATCCATGATCGGCCACTATCCCTGTTTTCTTGGGCCACCTTCAGCCGATCAGAACCGCTTGCAACCACTCACGGTTACCATAACTTCTCTTGATTTTCGTGGTGATATTTTTTTCGGTGCTCTCGATGCAATGCGATTTTACCATCCTTTAAATAAGGATGAACGACATACCGGTGCACCACGTGTTCTCGCCTTATTGGTTCAACACTCTCTTGCTCCCAGCAGGCACACGACGGTACTCAACAAATCTTATTCGATCCCTCACTACGTGATCTGTTGCTCTTGAGTCTACAATCCACACAGGGAGAGATTCAGCAACAAACATACTAGAAGAAACAAAAGAGCGAGAATCAGGATAAAGGTGTACCTTCTTTCGCTCAGTGCAATCACGAGCGAAGTGTGCCAACTGGTTACAATTGAAACAGGTCATTTTTTACTTGTCTTTCTTGCCACCTCATTTGCTTCTCTTTCTTTTGGTATTCTTCGCATTCTTAGGTGCAAATCTGCAATGGTTTTGAGGCCTACTAGTCCTCGTTAGTTTGAACCCAGATGTTCTGCGAAAATTTGACTCAGCAACATTGTCAGTTGGAGTATTAACAGCCTCAAGGCATTCCTCCTCCAACTCCAAATGTCGTACAACATCCTCAAAAGTTTTAACTCTTTCATTATGTGTCAAATTTACTTGCATGTGTTCCCACGAATTGGAAAATGAGCGAATCATAGCTTGGATCTACTGCTCATCAGTCAAGGTGCCGCCAGCCGAGTTTAACTCATGAATCATGTTTGACATTATTCTCACGTGATGTTCCATGGTCTGATCGGCACGCTTCTTATAACTGTCAAATCACATAGTTAGGCTGCGCAATCTTGTGGCCGAAGTCGCACCAAATTTAGTTTTGAGAGCCTCCCACATATCATACGTAGCCGGGTACTACTCATATTCGCAGAAGAGATCATTCTGCATATCGCTCAGCAACGTGATGCGAGCAAGCCAATTATTATAGGCTTCCATTTCTTGGCAAGCTTGAGCACTTTTGCCCTCTATGGGTTGGTACATTTTATTACTCAAGTTTTCTAAAAACTCTTGTTCAGTGAGAATATATTGAATTTTACGGTGCCAAATATCATAATTGTCACCATCCAATTTCTCGTCTTTGATCAAATCCGTAACAACTTGTTTGGAGGCCATTTAATCTCACTAAGTTTACACCATGCGCAGAAAAAAATATTTTAAAAATTAGCACACTTTACATTTATTCAACTTTGTCGCATCTCTAATTAAATAAACTAAAAATTAGATCGTAGGTGTATAAAGAAAAATTTTGCTATGCTCATAATCATATCACACACCCTATGTCAAAATTTTAATTATTTAATTAAGTTGCACAAAATATTTGGGAGTAAAAATATATAATTTAATCCACCAAAATAAAAACTCCCACTTGACATAACATGCATAAAAAATTTCCATTATGCCAAAAGTTACATCTATACATCATAAAAGGCATAATTAAATTCATCATAAAATATAAATGCATGCAATACATATCACAAAAGCATATTAAATCATCTAATACGCTTAAAAATATTTTTATTAAAAATATATATTAAAGACATATATAATGAACTGATGCGCTCTAGGGCCGCCTACCTCGCGCAAGCCGGGCTTGGTGCCCGCGCTGGGCGTGTCGCGAGCTAAGCCTAGCCTGCATGCCCGCCCTGGGCGCACGGGTCCACTCCTGCGCGCCCACAGCAGGCAGGGCCCGGTCCGCGCGCCCGCTTGTGCGGAGTGGGCCGGGTCGGCGCACGCCTGCTCGTGCAGGGAAGGGCTGGTCGGGCCCGCACGCTCCCCCTTGTGCGGGGCGGGCCGGTTCGCGCACGCCTGCTCGTGGGGGGCGGGCCGGGCCTGCATGCTCCCGCTCGTGCAGGACGGGCCGGTTCGCACACGCATGCTCGTGTAGGATGGACTGGTCCGCGCACCCGCTCGTGTAGGCCGGGCCGGGCTACTGCGCGCCTACTCGTGCGAGGCGGGCCGGTCTGCGCCCCCGCTCGTGCGGGGCGAGCCGATCCGCACACGCCAGCTCGCGCAGAGTAGGCTGGGTTGGCAAGCACCTGCTCGTGCGAGGCAGGTCGGTCCGCGTGCCCGCTCGTTCAGGGCGCGCCGGCCCGCCTGCCCGCTTGCGCCCTACGGGTCCTTTTTTTACTTTTTTTATTTTGAAAAAGACTTGTAAAATTTGTAATTTTAAACATAGAACTCCAAATTTTACAAAAATATATTGATAGAAAACTTATGAGGAGCTCTTCCAAATCATGCAAATTTCATAATGGGATATATATTACACATCAAACAAGCTACCCGCAAAATTTTGATTTAGGGTTTCGTTTTTCTCATAAAATACAAAACCAAACTAAATCAAATATTGTAGATTTAATCTATAACATAGGTGCTACAAGATGCGTAATGTACCGAATTTTTAATATAAAAGTATAAATAAAAATAGTATAAGATACTATTTTTATTTAGACTTAAAGAAGTGAAATATAAGTCGGAAATGATTTGTGCTGAAATTGGAATGGAAACAAAAAATTTAGAATATTCTATAAGAAACGGGGCTGATCTTTTAGCAGAAAATTCACAGTGTCAGAAAATTATGAAAATTTGAGAATATGTCGGAATTATTTTTATAAGATAAGATTTAAAGTTTCATATCATTCCAACGCCCAGAAAGTGAAAAATAAAATCTGACTGCTATCTGCTAGAGATTCGGATCGGTAGAGCTTTCGGTGACCAAAAATGATCCAAACTGAAAAGTTTAGATTTCGTTCTTATTGTTAATTTAAACCGAGCCTAATTGTCAAATTTGAGCGCAAACGGATATTCAAAAGGGCTCCAGCTAGAAGTATCAAATTTTAAACTGCTAAACTGAAATTTGTGTTAATGTTGGGGGGGGGGGGAGGTTGACTTTAAAAAGGGGCTCATTCTCTTCCTCCTTCCTCCTCAGCCGAACACAACACACACACATATGGAATAGAGAGACGAACTCTCTTTCTCTCTCTCTAGATTACTCCCTTCTCTCTCTAGATCTCTCCACCAAATTCGGAGGGTTAGTGGAGAAGAAGCTTGGGAACGCGTTGGGAGCGACAGTTCGAGTCTTCGTACGCCTGGTGGAGCGGCATGCTTTCGACTCGGAGCTCGCATTTTGGTAAGTATTTAGGATTTGGTTAAATCCTTTAGGTATGAGATTTTAATGATCTCTAGTGCACTTTTAGCATGTTGCAATATTTAATTTTGGGTTATTTGGAGAATATGTACATGCTAGGGTTAGAATTTGGGTTTTGGGCAAATATGGGTTTTGATCTATTGTAACCATATGTTTCTCTAATTGAAGGTTAGAGATGGGCCCTAGATGACCCTAAGTTGCAGATTGACGGGTGTTCGGTGATCAATTGCGAGATCGAGCCGAACCGGATCACGTGTGCCGCGGGAGCCCAATTGCAAGTGACTACAAGCAATTGGATAGCATTGTGAGGTAGGTTGTGCTTCACCGAAGTGAATAGGTCACCTCCATGTCAAAGTGAAGTGGTTTGTCGTTGATGTATGTAGCGGTAGTTAATTACATATATGAAAGCATAGATAGATGCCATGTGAATGTATGAGATGATATGTATAACTACTCTTGGATGACAAAGAATACGCAAGTTGTTATTATGAAAAATATGTTAGATGGTATACGAATGTTAACATTGTGGAATATGCTAGATGAAATTATGCATATTGGCAAGTTGTAGAATGTGCTAAAAAGTATCCATGTGCAATTGTGATATTGTGGCATTTAAAATAACAATGAGAATTTAGAGACATTATGACATTGTGGCATTAGCTAGGGACAATGTGATTACTCATTATATATGAGGATTGGGATTGGTGTTTATACCAACTTGATTACTACTAGCTGGTAGGGTATCCTCGGGTTAGAGGATTGGATCATACTCACATTACATCTATTTCGCTTGGTAGCGGTCGTTCCACCCAAGCTTGGTCTCCGGAGTACTTCAGGTAGGGATTAGCATAGCTACCCCGCAGACGGTCCCGGGTGAGTGTAATGGATGCTCCTCACGATTGTAGGGATTTGGCTGTGAGTCGGGGCTCAACCATCGGGTTAGTCGGAAAGATTGGGTTACAAAAAGGTAAATGATTGGGCTGTGGATGCAGCAGAATGCGTGGTACTCTGCGTAGGATTGACTCGAGGCCGAGTCGGGTGGTTAGCTTGACTAAGGTAGAGGAAACCTTAGGAGCAAATGACCAATGATATAAAATGGCAAGAGGTATAAATGGAGGATATGATCTATGGATAGCGAGATAAAAAGTAGTATCGAATGATCTACTTAGTTGATTGCATGATTTACATTTGCATATTGCATGTCTTGAGGCATACGCATGTATCTAATTCTTGCATTAAATATTTGTGGATATCTGTTGGACTAACATGATTGCAGTGCCTCCTTTGGACCTGGTGGGTTGAGCTCCTTTTGGTGGCCGTAGCCACTGGGAACTATGGATATAGTTCTCACCCCACATTGTTTTGGGGGATTTCAGGTTCACACGCGAGCGGTGCGGCAGCGAGAGGAAAGGGCGTAACTCCGTAGATAGCATCCTACCATTGTGACCAGAGATAGCGGTACCCCGAAGTAGTCTAACTTAGGGGTGGAAATAGAAAGATCAAACTTGTAATAATTTGAAATCAATGATTGTATTTGGAAGTGAAATGTAATATGTAAAAATGCATGTATGTGAATGCTTGTAATAGCATAGTTTGTATTTATTTTGTTTGATACCTTCCTTATGCAATCAGTGTATGAATACTGTTCCTGTTTGGAACCTCATGTATTGTACTGTTGCGACGCCTAGAACGTACAAGGGAGACTATCCGTTCAGCGGTCTATTGGCGGCCCGAACCCGACCAAAGAGGCGGGTCGTGGGCTGTGACAAAATGTGCAAAAATCATGCAATAATATTCATTCTAGAAAAATCCGCCATTAACACTTACAAGCATGTAAGAAAAAAACTAAACGATAGTAGATTTAAATCTAGGCATGCAATCTTGTTAGAAAAATTAATTTAGGGCACGAAATCAACAATATGGCTTTAATACCAATGAAGAACGCAACGGAAGTATTCATTCGTACCTTTTTGCGGAAGCGATTCATGTTAGAACGCGACGAGCCTGAATTGTAGAGGTTGATTCAGGTGTCCTCGGATCATCCACGAAGATCTTCTATCGCTCCAAACTCGTGATAGATCGAACTACAAATGAGCACGATCTCCAATCCACCGTTCAAGACCCTCTAGAATAATAAGCTAATGAAGGACGTGGTTTCTACCTTTCTCTCTTGGTTTTTTTGTTGTTTTTCTGTCACGCCCCGAGTTCGCAACAGAAGACTACGGGACGCTAACAGACCCGCCGAACGGACAAAGTTTCCCCTGTCCGAACGAAGCGGCAACAAAATCGACAAGTACAAAACAATTCACGAGGTCGAACAGGACAGACATCCACAATACAAGAATCAAGAAGGAGTATAGAATAAACAAATGGCATGTATTAGAGTGCTATTTCTCAACTAAGTTGTCGTACAACACGAATATCACCAAATAAACCTCAACTACAAAGGAAAGTATGCAAAAACAATCCAGACCCTCGCCAGTACAAGCAGGTTGAACAAAGATAGCACTCTATCTGGTGGCCCTAGGAGATGCTAACTACTGCGCGATCCCCCTCACCTCGATCAACCGCCAATATACGACCCCTGAAAAATTGGTAAGTATTTAGGATTTGGTTAAATCCTTTAGGTATGAGATTTTAATGATCTCTAGTGCACTTTTAGCATGTTGCAATATTTAATTTTGGGTTATTTGGAGAATATGTACATGCTAGGGTTAGAATTTGGGTTTTGGGCAAATATGGGTTTTGATCTATTGTAACCATATGTTTCTCTAATTGAAGGTTAGAGATGGGCCCTAGATGACCCTAAGTTGCAGATTGACGGGTGTTCGGTGATCAATTGCGAGATCGAGCCGAACCGGATCACGTGTGCCGCGGGAGCCCAATTGCAAGTGACTACAAGCAATTGGATAGCATTGTGAGGTAGGTTGTGCTTCACCGAAGTGAATAGGTCACCTCCATGTCAAAGTGAAGTGGTTTGTCGTTGATGTATGTAGCGGTAGTTAATTACATATATGAAAGCATAGATAGATGCCATGTGAATGTATGAGATGATATGTATAACTACTCTTGGATGACAAAGAATACGCAAGTTGTTATTATGAAAAATATGTTAGATGGTATACGAATGTTAACATTGTGGAATATGCTAGATGAAATTATGCATATTGGCAAGTTGTAGAATGTGCTAAAAAGTATCCATGTGCAATTGTGATATTGTGGCATTTAAAATAACAATGAGAATTTAGAGACATTATGACATTGTGGCATTAGCTAGAGACATGGTGACATTGTGGCATTAGCTAGAGACATTGTGACATTGTGGTATTAACTACAGACAATGTGATTACTCAGTATATGAGGATTGGGATTGGTGTTTATACCAACTTGATTACTACTAGCTGGTAGGGTATCCTCGGGTTAGAGGATTGGATCATACTCACATTACATCTATTTCGCTTGGTAGCGGTCGTTCCACCCAAGCTTGGTCTCCGGAGTACTTCAGGTAGGGATTAGCATAGCTACCCCGCAGACGGTCCCGGGTGAGTGTAATGGATGCTCCTCACGATTGTAGGGATTTGGCTGTGAGTCGGGGCTCAACCATCGGGTTAGTCGGAAAGATTGGGTTACAAAAAGGTAAATGATTGGGCTGTGGATGCAGCAGAATGCGTGGTACTCTGCGTAGGATTGACTCGAGGCCGAGTCGGGTGGTTAGCTTGACTAAGGTAGAGGAAACCTTAGGAGCAAATGACCAATGATATAAAATGGCAAGAGGTATAAATGGAGGATATGATCTATGGATAGCGAGATAAAAAGTAGTATCGAATGATCTACTTAGTTGATTGCATGATTTACATTTGCATATTGCATGTCTTGAGGCATACGCATGTATCTAATTCTTGCATTAAATATTTGTGGATATCTGTTGGACTAACATGATTGCAGTGCCTCCTTTGGACCTGGTGGGTTGAGCTCCTTTTGGTGGCCGTAGCCACTGGGAACTATGGATATAGTTCTCACCCCACATTGTTTTGGGGGATTTCAGGTTCACACGCGAGCGGTGCGGCAGCGAGAGGAAAGGGCGTAACTCCGTAGATAGCATCCTACCATTGTGACCAGAGATAGCGGTACCCCGAAGTAGTCTAACTTAGGGGTGGAAATAGAAAGATCAAACTTGTAATAATTTGAAATCAATGATTGTATTTGGAAGTGAAATGTAATATGTAAAAATGCATGTATGTGAATGCTTGTAATAGCATAGTTTGTATTTATTTTGTTTGATACCTTCCTTATGCAATCAGTGTATGAATACTGTTCCTGTTTGGAACCTCATGTATTGTACTGTTGCGACGCCTAGAACGTACAAGGGAGACTATCCGTTCAGCGGTCTATTGGCGGCCCGAACCCGACCAAAGAGGCGGGTCGTGGGCTGTGACAAAATGTGCAAAAATCATGCAATAATATTCATTCTAGAAAAATCCGCCATTAACACTTACAAGCATGTAAGAAAAAAACTAAACGATAGTAGATTTAAATCTAGGCATGCAATCTTGTTAGAAAAATTAATTTAGGGCACGAAATCAACAATATGGCTTTAATACCAATGAAGAACGCAACGGAAGTATTCATTCGTACCTTTTTGCGGAAGCGATTCATGTTAGAACGCGACGAGCCTGAATTGTAGAGGTTGATTCAGGTGTCCTCGGATCATCCACGAAGATCTTCTATCGCTCCAAACTCGTGATAGATCGAACTACAAATGAGCACGATCTCCAATCCACCGTTCAAGACCCTCTAGAATAATAAGCTAATGAAGGACGTGGTTTCTACCTTTCTCTCTTGGTTTTTTTGTTGTTTTTCTGTCACGCCCCGAGTTCGCAACAGAAGACTACGGGACGCTAACAGACCCGCCGAACGGACAAAGTTTCCCCTGTCCGAACGAAGCGGCAACAAAATCGACAAGTACAAAACAATTCACGAGGTCGAACAGGACAGACATCCACAATACAAGAATCAAGAAGGAGTATAGAATAAACAAATGGCATGTATTAGAGTGCTATTTCTCAACTAAGTTGTCGTACAACACGAATATCACCAAATAAACCTCAACTACAAAGGAAAGTATGCAAAAACAATCCAGACCCTCGCCAGTACAAGCAGGTTGAACAAAGATAGCACTCTATCTGGTGGCCCTAGGAGATGCTAACTACTGCGCGATCCCCCTCACCTCGATCAACCGCCAATATACGACCCCTGAAAAATAAACCACCAAAGGGTGTGAGAACTACTAAACAGCAGTTCCCAGTGGGTACGATCATCAATAACCACGACCTTCCCACTAGGTCTACTGGAAGCCAAATTAACAAATGAACAATAACATATATGGTACATAAGTAGTTGAAATGCAAGTATACCAGGAAACTAACTAAGCAGATAAACGAATGATCATAAGTGACAATCAAGTTAATCAACTATAAGCAGCGTAAAGGAATGTCAANAGATGTCAATGCTAAATCTCTATCATGCTTCAATTTTTCACGGTCTGAGGATCAATAAACAGGTAAACCAGATGCGCAAATTCAAATATTATATAGCTTCTACCAAAATAGACGTAGGGGGAAATTCGCCGTTTTCGACGACTTGGAACCCACCTCGACTCGCTATGTCGACTCCGATAAAAGAAAGGTTACACGCGACCCTTCGCACGATTTCCCGAAATTACATAAATTGCACCTCATCGGAAATGTGTATCACACTAATTCACACTCTCGAACACCCTGCGTGCATCAATTGGAGATTAGAGTTACGAATCACGCCAATTGCATCACTCGATCCAATTTCTACATCCACTTCATTCATGTTATTCTATCTATTCTTTTCTTTCCATCTCTCTCTCTTTCTCTTGATTTCTCTTTTTCATTCATCCTCCTCCTTTCATTTCTTCTTTTCCTCTTCTCTTTTTCTTTTCTTTCTTTCTTTCTTGCTGCAACAATTTGCTGCTGCTGCTGGGCAGCCTGCAGCAGCAATCTGCTGCTGCTACTGCTACTGCTGCTACAGTACCTCTGTCACGCCTCGGGACTGGCGGAGGCCCTCCCGGTAGCGTGCCCAGACCCGCCATAGTCTACACATATGAGGCGTCTACAATAAAAGCGGAAGTAAAAGCAAGAGATGGAACAAATAAAAGAAGTGAAATAGCTAGCAACCAATGATATCAGAGCGAGTAAAGTTCTATCATCTACACCAAAGTAAAGAAATAAAGGTAGGCAATAAACGAAACCATAAGTAGTACAATATCTGTCACAAAAGTACAAAAGTGGTGGTCTCTAGTACACTGGTAAAACTCTCAACCTCTCGCAAAAGAAATATAAATCGAGAGGTAGACCACCTAACAACTCGTCCTCGAAGCAACTCCCTTCCCGCGATCCCTGGCCTCACCCTGCGTGGAAGGCTCTGAAAAACATCCAGAAAAAGAGGGTGTGAGAACTATAATTTATAGTTCCCAGTGGGCAATTACTGACCTCAGCTCTATGCACCACTAGGCCCCAAAAGAAAAGGGTAAGTACAACAATAATAGCAATAATGACTGCGATATAAAGGCATAATTAGAATGCTAAATTACTAAATTCAAGTATACTCGAAGTCATGGTGATGTACATCTACGATATCAAAATAGTAAGTCATTAACCTTTATGAATACATTATGCATAAGTTCTGTCATGGCAACCAAGTATGCTTTAATGCAAAAGGAGACTATCAAGTATACCACATGACTCAACATTATGCTAAAAGCATATAAATGCAATTCAACTACTAAACCTATCTAGTAGTGATTAACCATTCTTAACACCGTGTCGATTTCCATTTTCAATTAAGGACCTACCAAAGGTAGTCCAGCTTGTGCCGCCTAAGTGCCTGTGGTAGCCCAACATCCCTACTCTTGGAATGTGTCTGTCCCACTCGACCCCGTAGGCTTCTCAACACCGCACGAGCGAACATAAGTCGCGTAGGCTAACTCCGGAGTGCCGGCTTGTAGGGAGCGACCCTCACAAGCATGTGCGAATGAGCACAAATGGCAAACAAGTATAGTCCAAGTCTCAAGTATCCAATCCTCATGTCTCTAACATGGTATAGTCACTAGCATCTCGAAGATCTAGTTTAAGTCACAATGTGAAGTTTCAACATTCGCTACGCCTAGTGCCCCTTGATGACACTTAGGCAATTTGATGTTCAATATGTATTCCAAATCCCTCAATGGCCCTATCCGCTAGGTTCTTACATGTCCCGAGCTCAATGCCGCTTGATGACATTAGCTCTCTAGTTCACATACCTTCTAAATGGCAATCTTGTCATCTTTCATGTCACAAGTAAACTCAAGTTTGAATGCTTGAATCCGAACTCATTTATACTATAGAAGCATGAAACCAAGTCTCATAAGAATACTAAATGCAACCAAGGATCTCCGAAGCAACTCTCTACTACATAGAGGTCCAAAATTTCACTATATATAACATATGCATTTTAAGCATTCTAAAAATCATAATAAATACATTTAGTATGAACATGCATGCTTTTTCAATTTACGGAACATATGTAACCATATATGATAATTTCTCATATGTAGGCTAGGTCAA
Organism: Ananas comosus; assembly: GCF_001540865.1. Taxonomy (NCBI): domain Eukaryota; kingdom Viridiplantae; phylum Streptophyta; class Magnoliopsida; order Poales; family Bromeliaceae; genus Ananas; species Ananas comosus. The sequence continues at coordinate 58,196 of NW_017893505.1, forward strand.
ACCCACCGAACCGTCGCGTTGCGCCTCGTTTCGCCGAACAAAGTTGTCCCCGAGTTTCAAAATACCCTAAAAGTATTGAGCGACAAAATACACGGGCATTACGATCAACTATAAGCTCGCACATTAACCTAGAAGCAAAAAGGGTCAAAACTCACCTCAAGAGTAGAAAATCTCTCTCAAGCTCCAAAAGAGAGCTAAATCCTTTCCAATCCAAGCCCAAGGAAGGTTCTAAATCAACTAATTTAGGTCCAAAAGCTCTAGATCAAAAATGCCCAAATATAAGCCCTAAGTATCAAATCTAGGGTTTCATCTCAAAAACTTAGCAAAACATGGATCAAAAGCTCAAATCATGTTGCTAACATCTCTAGAAGTCTCAACTTGGCCTCCAAATCAAATGGGGTGGAAGATCTTTCCTCCAACAAGCCTCTAACAAAGCTCCAAGTCCTCTCCAATGGTGGAAAAAGCCTCCAAGATGCAAAAGTAGCAAAAATGAGGCATAAAAGCCTTAAAAATCAAATAAAATGAAAGGAAAGGGATGGAGGGCTCTCTTACCTTGTTCTCCACCCTCCACAGCTCAGGGAAGGCCCAAGGGGGCGTGGGTGGTAATATAGAAGTCCACAAAAGGAAATACACCCCTGCAGTTCAAACTGCACAAAATCAGCCTCCTTGTACCAGTACACGGGCCCTTGTACCGGTACAAGGTCCACGAAATCCAAACCCGAGGCTCGGTTTGCTGGGCTCTGCGGCTCTGTACCGGTACAAGCTCCGATGGCTGTACCGGTACAACCATCAACCTTGTACCGGTACAAGCACAACCTTGTACCGGTACAAGCCTACCAGAACTCAATCCGAGAGTCAGCCAAATCCCATTTTTTCGGGTTTTGGTGCAAGGCTTTGTACCACAAATCTCGGGACACGTGCCATAGGTCGGAACACAGTCAACGACCCACCAGAAAATCTGGAAAAAAACTCAGAACACGGCCAATCACTCGAACCTCGCAATTGCAAAGGTCCAGTGTGTTACATTCACCCCTCCTAAAAAGGAGTTTCGTCCGCAAAACTCGAAACAAACAAAGTATCTCAAGCCTCCATCTGAAAAAGATGGGGATAATGCTCCCGCAGTGCGCTCTCTAACTCTCAAGTAGCCTCGCGCTCGTCGTGGTTGCTCCAATGCACCTTCACGTAGGGAATTTCCCGGTTCCGCAATCTTTTCACCTCGCGAGCCACAATTCTCAAGTGTTGCTCCTCAAAGCTCAAATCCTCCCGCAGCTCCATAGGTGTAGCATCCAATACATGAGCCGGGTCGTGGATGTACTTCCGAAGGACCGATATATGTAATACATTGTGTACACCCGATAGGTTCGGCGGTAGAGCAAGTCTATCTACCGGGCCTATACGCTCCAAAACCTCAAACGGTCCAATGAATCGGGGGCTCAACTTACCCCGGATCCCAAATCTTCTAATTCCTTTGGTCGGCGAGACTTTCAAGAAGACGTGATCTCCAATCTGAAACTCCAAGTCTCGTCGCCGCCTGTCAACATAACTCCTCTGCCTACTCTGGGCCGTCAACAATCGCTCCCGGGCAATGCGAACCTTGTTCTCTGCTTCCTGGAGCACATCTGGGCCTAAAGCGAATCTCTCGCCAACTTTACTCCAATGAAGTGGCGATCTACACTTCCATCCATAGAGTGCCTCGAACGGTGCCATCTTGATGCTTGCTTGATAACTGTTGTTATAAGCAAACTCTGTCATCGGTAGATGCTGTGACCATCCTCCCTGGAAGTCAATCACGCAAACTCGAAGCATGTCCTCGAGAGTCTGTATGGTACGCTCCGACTGCCCGTCGCTTTGGGGGTGGAAAGCTGTACTGAAGTCCAAACGCGTACCCAGAGCATCCTGTAAGATCCTCCAAAAGTGGGATACAAAACGGGGGTCTCGATCTGATACTATGGAAGTAGGTACCCCGTGTAATCGCACAATCTCATCCAAATAGACCTGTGCGAGTCTCTCACCAGTCCAAGGAGTGTGGATAGGTATGAAATGTGCCGATTTCGTCAATCTATCCACGATCACCCAAATAGCATCATGCCCGGCCTGTGAGCGAGGCAATCCCATTACGAAGTTCATGGTGATCTTTTTCCACTTCCACACTGGAATCGGTAGGCTCTGCAATTTCCCCGCAGGAACTCGGTGCTTAGCCTTCACCTGTTGGCAAGTTAAACATCTAGCAACAAACTCACCAACATCCTTTTTCATCCCGGGCCACCAATAAAGCAACTTCAAGTCCTTGTACATCTTGGTGCCTCCCGGATGTAAAGCATACGGTGCTCGATGTGCTTCTTGAAGAATATCCTCTTTAATGCCCAGGTCCGCCGGTACACAAAGTCGTCCGCGGAAACGCATCAATCCATCACCGTCTAAAGTGAAGTCACCGGTGCAACCATCAACCATCTTAGTTCGAACCTTTTGCAACTCCGAGTCGGAAGCTTGCTTTTCTTTAATCCTTTCCAAAAGTGTAGGTTGCACCACCAAAGTCATCAGTCTCAAAGGTGTATCAGGAGCCACCACCTCCAACTCCAACCGCTTCATCTGCTCGATCAACGGCGGTTGAGTAACCACAAGCATCGTTAAGTTCTCAGTCGATTTCCGACTTAGTGCATCTGCCACCACGTTAGCCTTACCCGGGTGGTAAAGAATAGTCAAGTCATAATCCTTGAGTAGCTCCAACCATCTGCGCTGCCTCAAGTTCAACTCCTTCTGAGTGAATAGATACTTTAAGCTCTTGTGATCCGTATATACTTCGCATCGCTCGCCATAGAGGTAATGACGCCATAGCTTCAATGCAAAGACTACGGCCGCCAACTCCAAGTCGTGAGTGGGGTAATTCCTTTCATAGTCCTTCAATTGGCGAGATGCATACGCGATCACTTTTCCGTCCTGCATCAAAACACAACCCAATTCATTAAAAGAAGCATTACTATAAATCACATACCCTGCTCCAGCAGTTGGCAAGGTTAGGATCAGGGCAGTCCTCAATTGCTGCTTCAACTCTTGGAAGCTCCTTTCACACGCATCATTCCAAATAAACTTGGTGCCCTTATGCGTGAGTCTCGTGAGGGGAGTAGATAACTTCGCAAATCCCTCGACAAACCGTCGGTAGTAGCCGGCCAAACCAATGAAGCTCCGTATCTCGGTCATGCTCGTCGGCCTCAGCCAATCCTTGATAGCTTCAATTTTTTTCGGGTCCACGGCTATGCCTGATCCTGAAATCACATGGCCCAAAAACGCCACCTCTCTAAGCCAAAATTCACACTTTTTCAACTTGGTATAGAGCTTCTTTTCCCGAAGCACTTGAAGTACAAGTCTCAAGTGTTCCTCGTGATCCGCGTCACTCCGAGAATACACTAAGATGTCGTCGATAAACACCACAACGAACCTGTCTAAATAAGGCTTGAACACACGGTTCATCAGATCCATAAAAGCTGCAGGGGCATTAGTAAGCCCAAACGGCATAACTGTAAACTCATAATGTCCATACCGTGTTCTAAAAGCCGTCTTCGACACATCCTCAGGTCTGATCCTCAACTGGTGATATCCCGACTGCAAGTCAATCTTGGAATATACACAAGATCCCTGGAGCTGATCAAACAGATCATCAATCCTCGGTAATGGATACTTGTTCTTAATCGTGACTTTATTAAGTTCACGATAATCCACACACAAACGAAGTGATCCATCCTTCTTTTTGACAAATAAGACCAGTGCTCCCCAGGGTGACACGCTCGGCCGCACAAAACCCTTGTCTAGAAGATCCTGCAGCTGTGCCTTCAGCTCCTTCAACTCAGCTGGTGCCATTCTATAGAGCGCCTTTGAGATTGGGGTAGTCCCGGGGACGAGATCTACCACAAACTCAATCTCCCTATCAGGAGGCATGCCTGGTAGCTCCGCTGGAAACACATCTCCAAACTCCCGCACTACGGGAATATCCTCAATCCTAGGGGCGTCACCCTCACCCCGCAACACAACAGTAGCCAAATAGGCTACGCAGCCTCTACTAATCAACTGCCTAGCTCAAGAGGAGCTAATCGTCATCGCAAACAGCGAACTCTGGCATCCTCGGTACACAACTTCCGCTTGCCCTAGCTCTCTAAAAGTCACCGTTCGATCCTTACAATCGATAGTGGCAAAATACTTAGTCAACCAATCCATGCCCAACACAACATCAAACTCCCCGAGTTTATGCAACGCTAACAAGTCTACGGGCATGATCCAATCTCCAACCCGAATAGGGCAACTGGGGCAAAACTCCCGAATGTCCAAAAAATGATCGGGTACAACAACTCGGCCCGGATGTAGCAAAGATACAAGTGGGATGCCAGCTCGGCAAACAGCCGATCAATGAATGAATGTGATGCACCGGTATCAAACAAAGCTCTAGCTCGAGTACCATAAAGTAAAATGATACCTGCGACCACATTCTCGGCTGCCGCCACCTCTTCAGTCTGGGCCGCGTACATGCGCCGGCTCGGGGCCTATCGTGACCCCTCCGCCTGTCGCAGAACTGGCGGCCGTCCTGCCTGATGATGCGCAGAAGATGTCCCCTGGCTGGGACCTGGCGATGCTGGTGCAGATGCCGAAGATGGCGCTGGCAATGGACTCCTCGGGCAGTCCGACTGAAAGTAACCCTCCTGGCCACACAAGAAGCACCTGCCCCGGCTGCATGAACACTGCCGCGGGTATTGAGGACCGCCACAGATCACGCAGCGCGGGGCCTGGCGACGATCGCGTCCTCCTCGCTGGGTAGACTGGCCGCGTCCTCGCAACTGGCTCCTGCTCCTGGGATGCCTCGGCGGCCTCCGTGAGTGCGTTTGACTCGCACCCTCAGCCGCGGGCCTCTTGCCCTTCCCTTTCTCCAAGCTCTCGCGACGCTCCTGCAGATCCGCCGCTCCTGCCTCCACTATCAAAGCTCGATCCACAACCTCCCGATAAGTCTGGAGGTTGGAAGACTGCACCAACCGGAAGATAGAAGGCCGCAAACCGCGCTCAAAGATACGGGCCTTGTCCTCGTCGTCCCTCACAACAAACGGTACACAGTGTAGTATCCGGGAGAACTCCCTCTCGTACTCCGCCACTGACCGCTCATCCTGGCGCAAGCTGCGCAAATCCTGCTCCATCTTCCTCTTGACGCTGGTAGGAAAGTGGTGCGCGAGAAGAAGCTCCTTGAACCTAGTTCAAGTAATCGCTGCCAAGTCGGTGTTGGGGTTGTCCTGGATATCCAACCACCAACGGTAGGCATCGCCGTCTAGAAAGTGAGTGGCGAGCCAAACTGTCCCGCTCCTCCACAAAAGTGTCTCGAAACAACTTCTCCATATGCATCAACCACTTTTCGACAATCCAGTGGTCGACGTTCTCGCCATCAAACGTCCTCGGGCTGCACCTCCTAAACTCACTGAGGCGCTCCATGAGCCGATCCCGCTCGGCTCCCTCGGACATCAAAGGGAAAGCTGCTCTCGTGGCCGGTCTCTGAACTGGTAATGCCGCAACCACCTCCTCCTGAGGTGTGGTCGCCGGTGCCGCACGTGAGGAACTGGGCGCGGGGGACTGCGCACTTGGTGCGACGTCCACTACGGGTGCTTGCGGTGTGGGACCCTGGGTCTCCCTCGAAGCTGCCGCCTGCTGCAGTAGGAGGTCCTCAAGATGCTTCATCCGCGCCTCCTGCCGCTGAGCCACCTCGGCCTGTCGCTGCGCTGCTGCCGTCTGCTGCGCCAACAGATCAGTAAGAACCGCAAGCTGGGCCCTCAGGTCACGGACCTCACTGGATCCGGAAGTAGCGGAGGTCTCGACATCCTCGGGGTGTGCCGCATCATCCGCCCCGGCAGACTGGGAGAGTGTAATCGGCATCGTCACTACAAAACATAAAAGCGCAAGTTAGTAACCCACGCTATCGCATCCCCGCTCAAATAGATAAAA
>NW_017893506.1:0-12187 GCF_001540865.1 Ananas comosus
GCCCAATCATTACCTTACCTCAGTAAGATCTCTTTGCCCAGATTTTACCCTATTTCGGTAAGATACCGTATCCAATACCTCAGTAAGGGCCAACAGTTTACCTGAGAAAGAGTCGTTTGACCCTACCATTTTCTCCTATCTACATATAGAAAAGAGGAGAGGTGCACTGGGGTTATAAGGGGTTTTACCTAAATATGTGTAACGTATCGAAACCCTAATGAAAAATATCGAACTTTAGCTAAATTGGTTAAAGTGCCGAGAGAAATGGATAGACAAAGTCCGGTTGACATTCCAACAATGATGGAAGGGTCAGAGTCGAGTCCCGAGAGTGTTAAGCAAGTTTTAGCATTGCTCGGCGCGATTTAAAAGTGAATAATGCGAAAGAAATAGCGAAACTTTAGCCAAATTGACTAAAGAGCGCGAAAGGATTAGTTGGGCAAGTTCCAATAAATATTCCAACCATGTTGGAAGGGTTAAAAAGGAGTTCTAAAAAAGCTAAAAGGGTTTTAGCATTGCTCGGCGCGATTTAAAAGTGAATAATGCGAAAGAAATAGCGAAACTTTAGCCAAATTGACTAAAGTGTGCGAATGGATTAATTGAGCGAGTTCCAATTAACCTACCAACAGTGTTGGAAGGGTTAAGAATGAGTTCTAGAAGTGTTGAAAAGGTTTTGGCATCGATCGGTGCGAAATAGAATCGAAACGGAGCCAAAAATCAAAGTCTGGGCAATGTGTACCGGTACAACCATCGAGTTGTCACCGGTACAGATATGTGTACCAGTAAATGAAAGGGCTGAAAATCAAAGTGTACCGGTACAAATTTCGCGTAACCGAGAACCTTGCTCTCGGGTTTGCTCTCTGCCTAATCGTATAATCGGTGACAGAACAAAGTGTACCGATACACTTTGGGTCTGGCAGCAAAATAAAAACTGCTGCAAATAGAAAGAAATAGAGGGTTTATTTGCATTTGTAGCAACCCATATAACACCCCAACACCATCTATTCTCTCTTCACTGCGGAGAACCCACCTCCACCTCATTTCCCTCTTTTTCTCTCTAGAAATCACTTCCAAATAGCAAGGAGGAGTAGGAGGAGAAGGATTTTTGGAGGGTTTTGGAGCTTGGAGAAGATTTAGAACTCTCCTACAAGGTGGACATTGGTGAGCTTGTGACCAAGGTAAGGTTTCCATAAAAACCTAGGTTAGCTTTTGGGTTTATGTCCAAGAAAAACTAGGTTTTGATCTTCTCTCATGTATAGAAACCTAGTAATGGCTTAGAACACATGAAAACTCTAGTTTTCTTCATGTGCTCTAATGGTGGATTTTTAGGGTTTACATTCTAAGCCCTAGAATTGGTTTAGATGGTTCTAGATGAACTCCTAGATGTTGGACAAGCTCTCTTTTGCTTGTTTTAGAGATCGAAACCTAGGATTTTGCAAATGACGACATCAGGGCACCCAATTTGGGGCTTTTGCCTCCGAATGTTTCTGAGGCAAATTGACCTTTTAGAAACCTAATTGGGGGTATTCCCGATGCGTGGGACAACTCCGTTTGACGTTACGAAAAGGTTTAGATAAGGTTATTGAGAAAAAACCTAATTTGGCTTTGTTTTGCCGCAGGCGAAAAAGTAAAGCTTCAAAAATCCTAAGAAATTCACCGTAGCATCCTCTCAACCATCTAAGGTGGGTGGTGCATTCCAAGGACCTCGGAATTTCTTTTATGTCTAAAGTGTCACATTTGAGTATATGTATGTATTTGAGCATATTGCTTAGTAGGGTAATTGTAAGCTTCTTTTACATGTTGTGAGTTCAAATGTATGTGAAATACTTGTAAGAATTTTATTTACCCTATGTATGCATGAGAAATGACAAAAACTTAGTAGCTTTAGAGAACAAAAGTGACATGTTGACATAATTGTAGAGAGTGGTATTAACGAGTCAAGATATGCTAGAGTGGACACTTAGAAAATAAGTGTGGCATCAAAGAATGAGTACAAGAACAAAGTAGTGTATATGACACTAGTAAAGGTTAAAGAATGCAAGCAAATAGAGGTAGCGACATTATGACATAACAACCTTAGAGTTAAGGGTCATATGTACATTATTTCCTTATAATTAAGGAATGGATTGGACTTGACATCCTTATAGTTAAGGATGGGATCATACTCACCTGTAAGTCCTTGCTCGAGGGTGGTAGCTCCCCCTCGGGCGATGTGCTCCGGAGTTGTCATCACTGGGTCGTAGCGAGTATCTCCCCAGAGAACGGTCCCATCGGGTTGTAGCGGGTATCTTCCCAATATTAGAAATTTGGTTGGTGAGTCGTTGAGGGCGAAACCTACGGGTTAGCCAAGAGAATTGGGTAATGAGATTTTGATCTTGCATTCAACATGAGCATCCTATTGAGCATTGCATTTATTATTGTTCAGGCATATTAGCTGCATTTGTACAGTTTGGGTATTATCTATATCTCTTTTCTTCTATTATGCCTGATTTAGACCTAGTGGGAAAGTCGGCGTGTTGGTTGCCGAACCCACTGGGAATTTTGTTGTAGTTCTCACACCCCATTTTCCACAAAGCTCGGACCAAGCGAGCCGGCGGACGATCGCGGTAAGGGCATCGTGCCTTAGGTAGAGATCACCCGAGATGGTTTCATATTTTGGTTTAGTTGCATACCTTTATTATCATCTTTGTATTTGATGATTTTAGTATCATGAACATGTTTAAATGAATGATGTAAAGAATATTTATTTTAAATATCAAAAGTTATATTTTGGAGAAATGAGATGTAAAAAGAAATGATGCAAGAATGTAAAAGAACTTGATTAAAGTTGGATGCATGTATGTGATTTAAATTTAATCATATTACTTGTATGTTGGATAATTAGTTCTTTCACTTTGGCTATTGCTTGCCCTCGTGCAAGCCATTATGTATGCTTCCGCTTATGCAAATTTTTACTCTATTGATACTTGTTGTTGAGCCTTGGGCGGACAGGGGAGGCTCTGTCCATTCGGCGTTTCTTCGACGCTCTCAAACCGGCCAAAAGGATTGGGCTCGGGGCATGACAATATGAGTGTGATGCTCTCGACTAAACACATGCACGACATGAGCACGAGCATGAATCAAGCCGGGCCAGGCAATAGTGCGGCCATGGTCCAGGCTACCTAGTTCACTTACGCTTTTTATTTATTAATTTTTTTTTGAGATTCTGTATTTATAGCTCAATCATTACCTTACCTCGGCAAGGTCTCTTTGCCTAGATTTTACCTTATTTTGATAAGATATCGTATCCAAAACCTCGGATACGGCCAACGGCTTACCCAAGAAAGAGCCGTTGGACCCTACCGTTATCTCCTATCTACATATAGAAGAGAGGAGAGGTGCACTAGGGTTTTAAGGGGTTGTACTTGAAATTGGCTCAAGACTTCTTCTTCCTCTCTTCTTTATATTGAACTTTAATTGCACTGAGCTTTTGATACTTTGCTAGATCTCTGAAAGCTTGTTGGATTCATATTGCACCACCCTGAAGATGTGTTGATGGGGTGGACAGTTATCATTGTATTGCTAGGAGCGATTGCCGGAGCCTCACACGTGGAAGGGCAATCTTACAACTAGGATAGTTCTTAGCACCCCTCGACTCATAGGCCTTATCTAATCTTTTCTTCTCTATAGTATCTGCTATTCGATACATACTACGCATGGCTCAAAATAGTTTTTTAAAGTTACCAAGTCATTATATTGATGTAGCACAAAAATTATTTGGTAGAAAATGTATCATAGGTGCCAAAGAAAAGAAATTTATGATTCCCAAAGTGTTATGTCAATGACATATGTTGGTAAGTGCGGCATGAAAATATGCCATGCGGTGCCGACAATTGTTTGGCGTAACCACACACACATGAGCACGTAGAAGAACACGCATGCATTCAAACAAATGCATATCAAGAATTTAAGTGGCCACCATATGAGGCTTGCTTATCATGTCATACCTTGCCGGCAAGATATTGGCACAATACAATCTTGTGCTTTCTCTTTTTTCAAAATTGACAAATAATTATGTCAATATAATGTAAAAATTTTGACAAAAGAATATACACATACCAAAAAATATAAATTTTTCATGCTAAAGTGTATTAGCACGTAGGTACTGTCTTGGTAGTACATATCGGCATAACAAAACAAGGCAACATGACACTATATTGTATCATATCGGCAAGTACTCAGCATGAGCTCAGCCATCGGCACTTATATCCTTGATGCACATGATACACACATAAATCTTTATCTATCCTACTTCAGCAGATGAAACAACTCCAGAGGCGATCACAGGTGTTGAGTCACTACTTATTGATCTACCAACACTAAGAGCTGCAACTGCTAATTTTGACGAAGTCAATACACTTGGCGAAAGGGGATTTGGTGCTGTTTATAAGGTATCATGACACATTATTTTCAGGCAAATCCTAGCATCATCTAATCGTAACATTATTTTCAGGGTACCGCAGGGGTTAGGAAATCTTCTCTATTATTGCTATTCCGCATAGAAATAACATCATCTAATTAGAGGCCTCCATATAGTACACAAGTACAAAAGGAATTTTTTTCAAAAACATCTTTTAAACATAATAAATTACAATATTGCAACTGATCAAACTCTTCATTATCTCACATGGCACAATATGAATAGTTTAGGATACATACCATGAGATGTAACTGTTATAAAGAAAAGCTTTTCATATGCATGTATCTTTTGTGATTTAGACCTTTTTGCTAAATTTCTAAACTTGCACAGGATATCCTACATGATGGGCGTGAGATAGCAGTAAAGAGACTATCAAGAAGTTCTGGGCAAGGAATTGACGAGCTAAAAAATGAGCTTGTCCTTGTATCCAAACTTCAACACAAGAATCTTGTAAGGGTACTTGGTGTATGCTTGGAGAAGCAGGAGAAGCTACTTGTCTATGAATATGTGCCTAAAAGAAGCCTAGACACCATTCTATTTGGTAACAATTCCTTCACTTTTCCTCTCAACCTTTTAAAGGAGCCAAGTACCTTTTTGCGCAGGTGTTTAAAACAACTTCTCTACATCGAGAAGTACAAGCAAGGTGTTCATCAAATAATAAATCCGTAGTTTTGCTATTACGTAAATCTAAAGTGAGCTTCTAGACCCCCAAAGCAGAAGTTCTAAATTAAAAATTTTAGTTATGTTGTACTAAGAAGCTATCAAGAGTTATTTTAATGAGAAGCTCTAACAAAATTAAATATGCCTAAACTGATGCGTGATAAATTAGGAAACTTCTAATCTATCTTACTAGTAATAAGCTCAAAATTTAAAGAAAACTAAATTTTAGAATTTTTCAAAAAATTTTAGAATAATTTTGAAAAGATTAGAAAACAAGGATTGAAAGAAATACGAAGCGAGAAATGAAAAAAAAAACAAATATTAAAAAAACGAAGAAAGACCCTTTAGAGACATAGTTTTCACTAGGCACACGGCAAAAGAAAAAAAGAAGATACCATGGCAGCAGTTTCAATATAAAATTCAAATTTTATTCCACCATAACTGATCTCTAAAATTATAAGACATATTTATAGCCGTCAAACTATAATCCTAATCTAAAACTAATTCCACAATTTTGGAGTTATTTTCTAATCTGGGCAAATCTAAAAAAAAAAATCATAAACTATATTACTAATTTTTTGTATTTATTTCACATGATAAATCCTAAAAAATAAAAAATCTCTAAAATAAATTAAAAAAAAATAATTCTAAAAACTAAAAAATTAAAACTTAAATGACTCAATCAGACATAATACAAGAAATTGCCTAAATAAATAAAAGATGACTCGGACCCTCTTTGAATATGATTCAGCATCATTAACTATATTTTTGTGATGTTTATTTTATATTTACCTTCATTTAGCCATTCTCTAAGCCTCACCCTAAAAATGGAGAAGAAGCACATTTAATAGCATTTTGAGTTGCCGGTTACTATCTTTTTCTGAAATTTTGGGTGACTTAAATTTGAAAAGATTCCGAGAAGAAAGAACAGCTCAACTGATGGGAGAAGTGCAAGATCATCAATGGAATAGCTCGAGCACTACTGTATCTGCATGAAGATTCCCAACTAAAAATTATTCATAGGGATTTGAAGGCAAGCAACATTTTATTAGACGCTGGCATGAACCCTAAAATTTCCGACTTTGGTCTAGCTAGGCTTTTTGGAGAGGACCAAACTCGGGCAATCACCGCTCAAGTTGTTGGGATGCTGTAAGTAAATATCTTTTTCCATTTTGCCATCATTGTAATATTTTTTTTTCGAGCTTTTTACATTTTACATATTTAGGGATATGTAGGGCCTGTTTGATTCCTTGGAAAATATGCTAGAAAAATTTTTTCAGGCTGAAAAAATGTGTTCCTTGTGTTTGGTTCGCAACAAAAATAATTTTTTTGAAAAATTATTTTCCATATTTCATGGAAAAATTCTCTTTTCATTTTTCAATTTTTTTAGGATAATGAAATTTTTGTTCTCACAAATATTTTGAGTAAAAAAGAATAAAAATTCTAATATATTGGTGTATGTTTATCACCGGTCCATTTTCACCATCTCCTATCTTTATTTCTATATTTCCAAACTATATATATAGATATATATACACACACATCCAAACTATATATATAGATATATACACACACACATACATACAGAAGAACCATCTCCATCTCTTATCCGTCATCTTCATCATATCCATCTCTTTTGTCAAATTATACTGTCTAATACCCAAATATAGTTAAAATTTATTTTTATTTAATTATTTCTAATTTATATTTTAAAACGTTTACAAGTATTATGTTAATAAATTTTAAAAGGTTGGTAATCTCAACTCCTTTTGTAGAAGGTGTTTATATACCAAAATTTTCATCTAACCAAACAAGTCAAAAAGAAATGAAAAACTGTTTTTCCTTTTTTTTCTTACCAACCAAACTTGCATACATGAAAACTTTTTTTTTTTTTTTGCATCAAACCAAACAATAGAAACTGAAAAAATTTCTTTTCCACAAATTTTTCTTTCTTTAAGAAAATAGTTTTCTACCATTTTCCAAGGAACCAAACAGGCTCTTAGCGAAGTTATATAATTTTTTCACATTTGGTGAAACATGTAATTCCATGAGCGAAGCTAGAATACTTCTAGAAGTAAACAGCGTTGTTGGTGGCCGAAAGTCCCGACCCTTGACCCGGTCAAGTATTCTTCTCGGAAAGAGCGTCGGGATGATGAGCGGCCGCAGATGATGACCCTCGAAGTTTGCGCCCACGACGGATCAAGCGATTCGGCTGATGAGGGATCGAATCAGCCGGGTTCGAAGACCTCTGCAGTAAATTCCCTTCGACAGGATGAGCCGAATAGAGAGGGGAAGCCTAGAATGCGACTAAGAGATGAGCCGAATGGCTAAACAACTTGAGATCTGATCGGCGAGAAGAGCCGAAAATGACTTTCTATTGAATAGCAAATGGAAAAAAGTACAAGAACAGGGGAGTGATGCCCGTAGGGCAGACAGACTCTAAGTATGAGAACAGGGGAGTGATGCCCATAGAGCAGACAGACTCCGTGTATGCTAAATTATAGGAACTACTCCTAAGGAAAGCGGTAAATACGAGAATAGAAAGATGCAGGAAAATAAAGGTGGTCTTTTGTGTGTAGGGGCGAAGACCCTTTTTTCAGGGTGCCGTATGCCTATTTATAAAGTTGCCCTTGAGTTCAGTTATCGTCACTGCACGATCGGCCACTATCTCCTGATTTGTAGGACCACCTTCGGCCGATTGGAACTGCTTATAACTGCTTGCGGTTGCTACGCTTTTTGAACAGACGCGGCTCATATCTTCTGGCGCGTTTTATATACTCCCGGTCCACCATTTTGAGATGGATTATGGTCATAGTCCCGGCTTGCCAGCTGTCCGCACCGAATTGGCCCAACAATTGCCCCCTCGGCAGCTTTCGAAGCGATGCTTTGGTAGCTGGCGTTATCTTTTGAACCCTTGGTATACTTTTCGTCTTATCTTCTGAAAACAAGTGCGATCCGAGGCGTCTTCCTCGGCCCAATCAAATTCAAATTCTCTGACATAATCTGTAGCAATTTGTAGCACAATCTTTTGTACGGTTTAATTTTGGCCGTTGATCCTCTTCTTTACGGCTTCGATCACATTCTCTACTTTTGTCTCATACGCGGCATTAATTAGGTCATCTTAATTACCGCCGTCTAATCATCATTAAAGCCGACCTCGAAACTTGCTTGGATGCGACGGTTCAACACGACGACCTTTCTTTTTCCCCAAACTTTTACCTTTTTGTCTTTTCTATTCCTTCTCCGTTTTTCAGGAAACTCTTCTTTCGCTTCTTTTGGCGTCTTCTTCATTTTCTTTTGCTTTGAAGAATGGCGTCTCTTCCGCCATTGCCTACTCGTCCTTCATTGGACTATACTCTGCTTAGGCCATATCTTGATTCAGACCCTGCCAGGTTTATCTTGGGTCCCTCCTTTACCGCCGATCCATCTGTCGATGATTTCCCTTTTTCTAATGAAGGTCTTCCTTTGATGGCTGAAAATATTCATCTTTATTCATGGTATCCTTCGGCTTCGACGGGAAGAAGTCTTCGAACCTGGCCTAGTACCTCAGACGCCTATTTGGCTTGGTTGGATCGTGTACAAGCCACTTATGGCGATTTATGGCGAGAAACTGGCATCTATGAAGCCATTAAGCTATCCCGAAAACCTCCTTCAGCTGATTTCCTTCTTTTGGCTTCCGCCCTTTGTTTCCGGTCTCCTGTTTCTAACATATTTCTTTTTAGAGGCGGCCCTCTCACCCCAACTCTTTTTGATGTCGCCGCCATTGTTGGCCTGCGCCCTCATGGCATTACCCTTTCCATGGCTTATAACCTTGATGACGTATCCGATTTTGAGGCCAATCTTGATCTCAATGATTTGGCCTACTCCAAATTTCTTCGTAAGTTTGCAAGTGAATCTCCTGCTCCAGTTACCAAGAAGGAATGTACGGCATTCCTTCTGTACTAGTTATGTCATAATCTTTTCTGCACTTGTTCGCAGAAGATTAATCGAGATTTTGTTTCTATCGCCGTTGGTTTATCTAACGGCGATAAATTCGCCTTGGGGCCCTATTTTCTTGCTTTTGTTTACAGAGAAATTTTTGACTCCATTAGGCCGTCACCCACTGGCGATGGTGTCACTATTAGCTCGGGTTGCGGCGTTTTTTGGTTTTTGCAGATGTTTTTGCAAATTTATTTGAGTAGGCTGTGCCGAGAACCTTTAGATTTGAGCTCGGTTGCTCGTTTTGACTCCTACGGACTTGCTCTCGAGTGTCCTCCACCGTTTACACCTAGGCATCCTCTGGACTCCCTCACTTATTTTTCCGTTTTTTATGATTCGAGCCCTCACTTTCTTATTTATTGGTCTCCTTTTGCTGATCGAGTCATTGGCCCCCCTTGGTTTTTAGCTAGATATGAATCACTTTAAGGTGAACTCGCCTCTTCTCGTGCTGGCGAGTATTCTGATGTTTGGTATTCTTTTTTGGCTTCTCGGGACTTGCACATCGGCTTGAAATCACGCTCGAAGTTATTACCCAGTACCGAGGTTTACTCTCCACAGTTTGTGGCACGCCAATTCGGTTTTACACAGGCCATTCCTGCTCCGGCCAAGCTTTTCACGGCTAACACTGCCACTCATTGCCCGCCTACCAACAGTATAGCTGACGCCGATTAGATTTTGGCTATGGGAAACCGTCTGCGGCGATTTTTCAAATTGGTCAGCTTCAGGACGAATCATACCGAAGTATTAGGTTTTTGCTATGCTGTAAATTGGGATATCTTCCTCAAGAAAACCTTCGCTCCTGTCCTCTCGCATGCACATCGCAAGACTCGTCATCCTCTCAGTACGATATTTCTTTTGAAAATAACTTCCTGCTTATAATTACCGCTACTCATTTGTTTTTCATTTGTAGCTCCTTTTCCAAGTAAGACTCAATCGGAAGGCTCTGTCGAGCCATCCATATCAGAAGAAAAATTGGAAGAGGCTGCTGAAACTCTGCCTTCTTCCTCTGTAATGTTTTCTGTTCTATCCCTCATTTTTTTATTTTTTTTTATTTTGATGTTTGTAATGCTCACTTTACTTTCATTGTCAGCCTATACCCACTCGTTCATCGGTCTCGACTTCAGATAAGAGACCGATTGAGACTGTCCAAGTTACTCCTCCGCTGTCTTCCAAACGGCGTAAGTCAGTTGCTAAAAGAAAATTTCAACGAGCCGAAAGTACCCTTTCAGCTGATACCGCTAAAGACAAAACCGAGGATATTCCTTCGGCTGACATTCCGTCCGAAAAAACTGTTGCACCCTCTTCGGCTACCTCTGTTCCAACCGAAACGATTGATGTCGGGGTAAGCCAAATTAATTAGTTGTATGAAAGGAACATTTCTCAACTATTTATTACTTTCTTTTAACTCGCTCACAGTCCTCTCCTGAAAGAGCTCCTTTTCCTCATTTCTCAAAGACGCAGATGGAACGGCAGCTTCGTAGGGAAGCCCGTCTTGAGAAGAAGAGAGGGATGGAAAAGAAGAAAAAATCTGTTGATACGGCAAGCACGACGCCGTTACCCAGTGATGTCGCAACACCTCCTTCTGCACCTGCCCCAATATCAACTACAGGGGATGAACGAATAAGCGTACCTCTTGAGCGAACTTCTGGAGCTGAAAGTACTGTACCTCCCCGCTCGACCCAGGACGTTTCTTCTCCTATTTCTGATTATCCTTTATCTGTCATTCTTCAATCCTTTTTGGCTTCAAGCCCCGGTTCCACCGAGGGGGACGATTCTTCAACTATTATTATTTCATCGGACACCCGAAGCAAGTTCGACGAATGTCTTAAAATATATGGCGCCGGTATTCCTGGTTTGGCTCAAAATCCAGAACAATTTGATCGGCTGTATGCCCTTTTACTTGATTTAGCCGATCAATCAGATATTACTCCCAGCATAAAATATTTTGTAGCAACTTTATCACTTCAACTTTCATCTTTTTTGGCTCGACAACGATCTTTGGGTGCCGAACTTGTAGCTTTAGATCAACATTTTCATCGTGTTGATCATTTTAAGAAGAATATTCCTGATATAGCAGCTCCGAATACTGAAGTGCATCGGGAGGATAAAGAATTGGCTGATCAGGAATCGGCTCTACAAAAACGGATCTTCACTCTTAAAGAAGAGTTAGCAGCAGCCGAATCTACTCTGGCACAAACCTCTTAGCGCCGACTTCAACTAAAAGATCAATTGAAGTCCAAAAAGGAAGAAGGGATAAGGCTTAAAGAGGAGCTTTCTCAACTTTACAAAGTTCATCCTCTGATGAAGCGCCGAAGGAAAGCTGCTGAAACCGCCCAAGCCAATCTCATAGCCGAATGGAACCAACTCGAAGACTTATTATCTTGATTCGGCTTGTAATATTCTACCTTTGACTTTAATTATTTTTCCACATGGATGGGTAATATTTCTTTAAATATTTTTCGTTGATTGGTTTTTCACTTTCTGACCCATCCCTGTTTTGCAAATAATATGCATTTCCTCTTGTGATTCGGCTAATCTGGAATGGTCCTTCCCAATTTGGGGACCATTTCCCATACATTCGGTCTTTTTGACCGATTGGAAAAATCAGCCGAAGTACTAAATCACCGACGACAAACGTCTTTGATCGAACTTTCTTATTATATGCACTACGTACTCGGCTTTAGTATGCTTGCTTATTGTCTAAAGCTATCAACTGAGTATCTATTATCTCCTCTGCTTTGTTTTTCATTAACTTACTATATTCATCAGCCGAAAGATTTTTTTATTTTTCTATCCTTAAAGAAGGAACTGTTATCTCGGCTGGAATTACGGCCTCATGACCGTAAACTAACTGGAATGGTGTCATCCCTGTTGCCGTTTTCATTGAAGTTCGGCATGCCCATAATACTTCGAAAAGCTTTTCATTCTACTTTCTCGGGTATTTTCCGATATGTCGCTTCATAAGGTTGATAATTATCTTATTGGCTGCTTCTACTTGTCCATTCGCTTGTGCATAATAAGGCGAGGAATGAAGCAACTTTATCTTTCGAGACTCGATGAACCGAACGAACTGCCCTCCTGTGAACATTGTCC
>NW_017893506.1:16283-49549 GCF_001540865.1 Ananas comosus
GTGCCACTTACAATATCTTCTGCGTTTTAATTCTTCTACAGGAGGTATGGTTTGGCCTTCCTGTAGTTTAATTCGTCCATCCTTTAACAACCGATCGAAAATAAGATCGGTCTTTGCTATGTCAAATGAATAACTAAATGCTGATATTTGTGTTTTTGCTTCTCTTGACTTTGTAGGTTTTAGCAAAGCACATTTGTACGGTTGACTGTTTCTTACCATCTCGGCAGCACAGATTTCGGCCTCATCAGCCTAATCTTCTGCCTCTTCAGATGAATTCGGCTCTTCATGAGCCGAGGACTCCTCAAAGAAAGAAATATTCTTCTCATTTCCTTTGTTCCAGTCCTTATTTCGGCTCCATCTAGGCCGATCTTCATTATTCCCTTTTCGAAATTGCTCATATTGAGCAACTCGAACTCCCAAATCGAAAAAATTTGAAAAAAATTTATCTTCAAAGTGATCTTTAATCTTAAAATGCATGCCGTTGAATGCCATTTTGGCAAATTCTGATTCCGGCATTCTTACAAAACATCAGCTTCGAGCCGTCTTGAATCGGTTTAAATATTCATCAACCGATTCTCCTGTTTTCTGTCTAAATTGAGCCAAATCTGCAACCGACAACTCCGGCTCGGTTCTATAAAATTGCTCATGAAATTTACCCTCTAATTCGTCCCAGTCTCGGACGGAATTAGCAGGTAGACTTGTATACCAAGTGGAGGCAGCCTTGGTCAGTGAGGTATTGAATAACTTTAATTTTAAAAAAGGATCTGCCGCTGCTTCACGGCATTGGGCTGTAAATCGAGCGACATGTTCGACCGTATTTTCGGTCTCATCGCCAAAAAATTTGTCAAATTTCGGCATCTTCCAATTTGCCGGATATGGATGTTCTACATCTATATTAGCAGGATATGGTGATATGAATATAGGCCGCATTACCGGCCTTGTGCCTACTCCGAAAGTATTCCGGATAGCTTCTTCTATTTGCGCGTATATCTCATTATTGATTCCCTGCAAAGGTTCTTGCGCTGGTACTGGGTTCGGTTGTTGTTGAACATCGAAATTCTGTACTAAGGGATTAACTCCTTGTACATTCGGCGCCTGCCCCCTAGCCCCTACATTTTGGGGCTGGTAGGCTGCAACTGGAGGGGGTGGAGGTAACCCCCAAGCCACTTCCGGCTGTTGACCGGCGTTATCAACAGCCAGTCTATAAGCTGCTTGATACTATGCCCCCTGGTATTAGGGCTGCCCAACTACTGGTGTTACTGGATTCTGTAACACTGGCGTTATCACAGGCGCTTGTAGGCCTGCTATCGGCTGTTCATTCCGAGCTAACAATTGCCCTATTCGGGCTATGTTCTCGTTAGAGGCCGTGATTGCGGCCAAAACGGCATCCAGCCGTACGGTACTTGCGTGACTATTTTGGTCCAAAGTTTATAGGACCCGAGTCATTTGGCCAAGCGCTTGAGTCAAACTAGGCTCCTGTTGGCCAGATTGACCACTAGTTTCATCCTAAACAGGTAAAACCGCTTGGCGCTCTACGTTATTCTCCGAATTGCTGGGCTGTTCACTCCCAGAATTTCTAGGAATGGCCCTATTACAGAGATTCATGGCGTTATCATCAGCCATGTTTTATATAAAATGCGGATTTACCTCAAAATGAGTCCCACTGGGCGTGCCAAAAAATTGTTGGTGGCCGAAAGTCCCGACCCTTGACCCGGTCAAGTATTCTCCTCGGGAAGAGCGTCGGGATGATGAGCAGCCGTGGATGATGACCCTCGAAGTTTGCGCCCACGACGGATCAAGCTATTCGGCCGATGAGGGATCGAATCAGCTGGGTTCAAAGACCTCTGCAGTAAATTCGCTTCGGCAGGATGAGCCGAATGGAGAGGGGAAGCCCAGAATTAGACTAAGAGATGAGCCGAATGGCTAAACAACTTGAGATCTGATCGGCGGGAAGAGCCGAAAATGACTTTGTATTGAATAGCAAATGGAAAAAAGTACAAGAATAGGGGAGTGATGCCCGTAGGGCAGCCAGACTCCAAGTATGAGAACAGGGGAGTGATGCCCGTAGGGTAGACAGACTCTGTGTATGCTAAATTACAGGAACTACTCTTAGGGAAAGCGGTAAATCCGAGAATAGAAAGATGCAGGAAAATAAAGGTGGTCTTTTGTGCACAGGGGCGAAGACCCTTTTTTCAGGGTGCCGTATGCCTATTTATAAAGTTGCCCTTGCGTTCAGTTATCATCACTGCACGATCGGCCACTATCTCCTGATTTGTAGGACCACCTTCGGCCGATTGGAACTGCTTATAACCGCTTGCGATTGCTACGCTTTTTGAATAGACGCGGCTCATATCTTCTGGCGCGTTTTATATACTCCCGGTCCACCATTTTGACATGGATTATGGTCGTAGTCCCGGCTTGCCAGCTGTCCGCACCGAATTGGCCCAACAAGCGTCATTCACTTTTACATCATTTTTTTGGAGAGGGGATATCTAAATCGACAACCCACAACATTAGAAATGGTCAAGGCTATTTGAACTTTCTAAAATTTAAATTTTATAATTTGTTGACATCATTTGCCTATATTCTAAATAGTTACAAATTTGACAACTTATAATGATTAATATAAGATAAATTTGATACCATAAAATTGTGAAACTCATGGTTTACGAAGTTCAAATAGTTAAGTTGGTATTTAATGATGTCGATCATCAATTTTGATACTCGATTGCTGAAAACGGCCTGAAAGTAAACAATCTCATTTACTTCTAGAAGTATTCTACCTTTACTCTAATTTCATATATGCTAGCGTAAAGTATAATTTCTTGTATTGGTACTCTTATTTTACAATTGGGAGTAATCCAATTCATAGGACAAGCCAGTTTTGTATTAGGACAGGTTTTAAAAGAGAGGCAATATTTTTACAAACAAAATTCAGATGTTGCACAGATAATATATGTTTCAAGTAAATAATATTTCAAGAATATATTAACTTATATGTTTACTCATTTATATTGTACTTGCTTTCTTATTCTACGGTTCATTTTGATTTCCTCGCATTGATAGTCATGGGATGTATTGATAATAGCATCGTAATGCCATTTAACAGTGGGTATATGGCTCCAGAATATGTTATGCATGGTCACTTCTCAGTCAAGTCAGATGTAGTTAGCTTTGGTGTTGTAATGTTGGAGATCATCACCGGGAGGAAGAACACTGCCCCCCTCCACTCTCAGCAGAATAAAGTTCTCTTGACCTATGTGAGTGTTTCAATTGCGCAACTCCATTTAGATTCAAGTGCTTTTTACCTCCTAGCTTCTAACTCTAGAAATACTTCTCTACTTGATATTAAAAAGAGGAAGCTAGGCATTTGATAAACTAAAAAGATCTGGAGCTTTTGATTGGCCGAAAAGCTGAAATGAGCTTTTGGTAATTGCAAAAGCAGCACCTCCAAGCTTCTACTTGCGAAGAAAGTAGTTGATAGGATATTATTGGAAAAAGCTCTTAGTGCTTTGTTTAACAGCTGTAGTAAAATAATACTTCTATAAAGCTTTTCCTAGGTCAAACAACAATGTTGATTCATAATGAAAGACAATTTTGCATCGCAACGAACTTCTGTCAAGTAATTTTTGGTTTAAATCTCCCAAATACTTCCTATTGCAACAAATTTTGAAGCTTCAAATTGTAGTATCTGCTTTTCATACCTTGAAACAGATTTTAGCTTCTTGTTACTACAACCTTTTGCTTCCTATAATAGAGAAGCTATCTACTCTAGTAGCCGAAACTCAATAGGCGCAAAATATACATTGCTCTCTCTCTCTCTCTCTCTCTCTCTCTTTGTTGTATAGAACATTGGATGGATTTTGATGTACTAAAATTGCACTGATGTAGATATGGGAACACTGGATCAATGGAACAATTTTAGAGATAGTGGATCCATCCGTAGGAAGAAATTACCCGCAAAATGAAGCATTGAAGTACATCCACATCGGATTTTTATGTGTTCAGGAGGATCCAGCAGATAGACCGGTGATCTCGACAGTGGTGGTGATGCTAAACAGTGAAACAGTTTCACATCAAACTGCGTGTCGGCCTGCATTTTGCATTGGACACGGTGGAATTCTCTACGGAGGTACTGGAGACCAATCACCAAATAATAATTATGTTCCTACGTCACTAAATGATGTTTCGGTTACTGAAATTGAACCTAGGTAGATAGAGAAAGTGAGATTAATCTATCGATGGATTTAGCATTTTGTAGCACGATCCTACAAACTATTAGATACGTTTATGTCGGTCATGCTGTACATGGTTTAGTAGAAGAAAATTATAGTATTTTTCAGGATTCAATATAAATTCCAAGAATTTTCTTGTGTGAATAAGCAAATCTTCAAGGGAAATTTGTGTAAAAATTTTTTTTTTTGCATGACATCTCTACCTTTGTATGTACTGTCACATGTATCTCCTCTTCCTCAATGTAAATTCATGGAGAAACCAACAGTTTCTTGCTTCATAGGTATTAAATCTTTGAATTTCAATCGTAGTACACTAGAAAACTACAACCAATTAAGGAGATTTAAGTTCTTGTGTTAGTTTTTAGTTTGCTTCTTCATAAAGATGGATAAACAAGTTCTAGAATGCAAATTTTTGAATAATTTAATTGATTTCCTTGTAGATCGACTTGTTTTGTGATGACCTCAAAAATGCATTTTGCATTTTGTGCCTGTTCACTGGTTTTTATTTCATATTACTAGTCCTTATACAAAACTTGCTTTGTATGCTTAGATCACCTAAAATATGGCAAAAGACTGGAGAATTTCAAATGATTGTTTGCCATGATTGGTATATTTGCGTTTGGGAACTGAAACAAAAAGAAACATCAAATTTTCATTGAGAATGTGATCAAACCTAATTAAGTTTGACATTCAACAACGTAAGGGTACTGCTGAGTTTTACCTAACTTCTCTTATTTGAAAAATTAAGATCAAATAGCATTTCATTACAAGTGATTAACCAAAACATAAGTGTTAAAGAAGAATACAATTTTCTTTTGCCACGAAGGAAAGTCAAGTAGTCAAAAGAAAAGGCAATAGAAAATTGAGAATTAGAAAGCAAGGAACCTGATGTGCCGTCTTTTTGTTCTTTTGTTTAGTTTCTAGAAACTTGCATCTTCATGTGAGGACCGAGATTTTTTCTATATATATTTGACATTTTTTCAAATGTTCTCTTGTGTATTTTAATTTTAAGTTTGTCTGTCAAATTTCAGCAAAAAATAATTTAAAATAAAGTTTTTACGTGATTATTACTTTTCACTTAAAGTGAATAGTAACTTGTGTTTTCGGCGATGGCCGAGGAGAGAGGTGGGCTTCGAACGCGAATTCGACTCCGTTCTAGGTGATCCAATAGCTTATTTTCAATCGCCCGACTATGCCGGAGCCAATGACACTGACGAATTTTATGTTTAACACACGGTTTTCGAGAAAAATGGGTTTTATCACTGAGAGGGCTTTTATTCCGTGATGTTTTTCCTTTTTAGAAGTTTTTGGTGCTCCGTTTTGCGCAAAAATTTACGGGCACAGACTTTTCTGTGAGAGGATCATATTGGAGAGGGGCTAATTTGCGAAATCGGAGCTTTGGAGGACCTTGGTGCAATTATCCCTTTGATTTTTGGATTAGATAGGTTTTTATGTGATTTAGGGGTTTGGGAACCCAAAAAAAATCATAGATCCACTTCCTCCTCTCCTTTTGTCCACCTAAGAGGAGTGCCCTGCCGTCGTCACCAATGCCGCTGGCCGCCATAGATGGAGAAATCTAATCTTCCTCCCCCTCTCTCTCTTTCTTTCTTCATTATGTGTGTTGTGAAGGGGGGGAGCCCAAGCCTTTTCACAACTGGCCGCCGCCGGCCTGGATAACCGCCAGCACCACCATCGAATGTTGGGCGGCCGTCCCTGTCGCTCCCCTGGTGCCGTTGAACCCTGTTTGTAGCCGCGGCCAATGAGGAGCCCCACATAGCTTGTGCGGCCGTAGGGAGGTACTCGACCGCTGTGCGTCGCTGCCACGGGACAACGCTGGAGGTCCCAGGCATTCCACTGGCATCGCCCCTCGCCACCCCGAGCCGTCGCACTGTGATGCCCAAGCCGCAGGCCATTTTTAGTGGCGCTGCTCCGTGCCACACCATTGCCGCCTTTCATCACTGGCCAGGACCACCGGCTACCCCCCCCGGGTGTGGCGACCCTCCCTTGGCCGGTGCTGCCCCCGCCGTGCGGCCAGCCGCCGACGTTGCAATGCCCTAGCCCGAGCTGTTGCTGCCAGGGTGGAATTTCAGCGACTGATTTGGCTGAGCTCTCTTTTCTGGCCGTAGAGACTCTAGTGAGCACCCGAAGCTTGAGCATGACACTCCTGGGGTCTTGTAGAGACTCGTGCTCACCTTCGCTGCGATCTGAGAAGCTTCGGTACACGTGCGAGACTTGGTCGCTGTGGGTACATCTTTGTTGGATGACTTTCTGGATGTTTTGAAATCTTCTAGTTGTCGATTGCACTCCAAACAGCGAGCACGAGTATCCTTGCGTCGAGACAAGTCAAATCGATTGGTTGGATCGATTCGCTGCGCTGCAGATCAGGGTAACGAGCTCGAAACTCTTGTGTTATGCTTTAATTGCATTGTGTTTATTGACTTTAGTGAGCCAATTGCAAATAGTATGCAGTGGGGACCCCACGCACAGCCTCGGACAGCATGTAATCGCTGTTAGCAACCTCTCGACTAATCGTCAAAGGTCCGGGAGCCGTCACGGAGTGGAAGCGGGATCCCACGGCGTTGTTCAGCGAAAATTCGCCCGCCGATCGTACGCGGTTTATGTTGCAGTTTCCGCATGATAGCGATTTGGATGCCTTTGATACCCCGCCAAGCCTTATTGATATAGCCACTTTCGAAGCCTGATTGCTACAGCCACTTTCTGCCAAGCCTGATTGCTACAGCCACTTTCGAAGTTCGGAGGCGATGAATGAGCGGCGGAGGGGTTTCGATTTGTTTTTCGGCAAAATCTCCAGTAAAATGCAGTTTCGCTTCACGATGAGTTTCTGGCTGCTCGGTCACCCCGAAAATCATCGCCTAGCCCTGTTGGCTAGCTGCCAGAGTCACCTCGTGTGTTCAAAGGTGACCGATGAGCGACGGAGGCTTCCGGTGCGAAAGTGGACACTTCCGGAAGCCCGGTAGTGAGCAATCGATCAGCGACGACTGAGTTGACTTGGAGACTTGTGTTTGCCACCCGGACACCCAAATAAGTGTGTTTTGGGACAGAAAATGACTCCCGATGTGAGTCAGTGCATTTAGATGTGTTTCGTGGGTCTCGGGGCATCCCGGTGCGTTTTCGAGATTCCCGACAAGTTCGGGAATCGGTTTCAGGAAAACGTTTCTGCAGGTGGTTTTGGGCCTGTGAGCAATATCTTTTGAGTCAGTAGGTTTGCTTTCTGACTCGGTAGGCTTGTCGTAGGTCCCGTCAATGGCTTTGCACACCGCGAGAGCTAGGTGCAGCTGCAACACAGGTTGGTACTTCAATCCGAAGTCGGTAATGTGGTGCACACTCAGTGATGTTCCCTTCACTCTTACTTGTTACTTCTTGCATGTATCTAGCCTATTCGAGTTTGACACCATATGACTTCGTTATATACATATGCTCTACTTAGTTGTACTCTTACTTTTGTATGTCACGACCTAGAAGTAGAGCGGTAGCATTATTTATGCATGATCATGTACATCCTAGATGACTTGAGTGGTCGGTGCTTCTACACCCATGTTGTCGATGACCTTGTACTTTTTGGTTGACCTGTGTGGTCGGTTCTCGTGGGTACATGCTAGATGGTTTGATTGGTCGATACTCCTATACTCATGTTATTGATGACCCTGTACTTTCTAGTTGACCTAAGTAGTCGGTACTTGCATACACTTGAGAGAATGTTGAGTTATTCCATCCTAGTTGACCTGAGTTGTCGGTGCTCATGTTCTCTTACAGTTCTATGACCTATTGGTCGATGTGCCCTGAGGGGTGAAGATTGTCGGCTATTCACTGACGGTTGGCTATTAATCATATTCGCATTGATCGCCATAGCTCGACATCATTTCACGAACACCGGCGGTCTTATCCACCGCAGGAGAGTGTTCTTTTTCGAAAAAGTGGTTGGGATTACTAACCCGTGAGCCCAGGAGCTTGTGCTAGGGTTTTATGCCATTTAGAGCGACGTGGCACTTACTTGAGGTCTTTAGACCGATACGGCGGATTCTGGATTGGGTATACTTGTGCTATCAGTTGCAGTTGACGCATAGTTATTTCTCTATCTCCTTTGTAGTAGCGATTATTCATACTATTATTGCGATTGTTTCCAGTTTAGTTATCATGCTATTGCACTAGTATGACTGTAACGAAGTGAATTCTCGAAATCTGAGAGTTGGACTTCGTCCAGGATCGACTAATTATCGAGTGGGCAGGCTTCGGAGAAACTAGAGATGTCCAAAACTCAAAAAGTGCATTGGAATGGAGTCCGCGAGAGCAAATGATGC
The DNA here is from genome assembly GCF_001540865.1 of Ananas comosus. NCBI lineage: Eukaryota > Viridiplantae > Streptophyta > Magnoliopsida > Poales > Bromeliaceae > Ananas > Ananas comosus. The sequence goes on from NW_017893506.1 coordinate 24,838, forward strand.
AAAAACTTGCACTTGGCAGATTTGCTCTCGGGGACCGGTCCCTAGCAGGGAGAGACCGGTCCCATCGGGTGTTGGTTGCGGGCCTATGATGTAACCGGTCCCTGGGCCAGAGGGACCGGTTCCCGAACGCGTGGAAATGGGAAGGTCCTCGAGGACCGGTCCCAGGCAGGGAGAGACCGGTCCCTCCGCACGAGAATTGCCCAGTGAGGGCTGTGCACAGAGTGGAAAGTTGAGGGACTTATCAGCATATTGTTACAATAGAGGGCTTAAGAGAAGGATTTCTTCTCTCTTTCTCTTACTCACTCACTCTCTCTCAGCCTCCCTCTTTCTCTCTGTACGTGGAGAAGAGGAAAAGGAAAGGAAGAAAGAAAAGAGAGAAGAAGAAAAAAAAGAGAAGAAGAGGGAGAAGAAGGCTAGGAAGGAGATCTTCCTCATCTTCTTCATCTCCTCCTTGGTTGGAGCTTCTTGGAGAGGTAAGCTTCAAAGCTCTCTCATGGTAGATCCTTAGAGATGGGTTTTTGATCTCTAGAATTGGATTTAGAGGAACCCTAGCATGCTATCTAGATGGATTATACCCAAATTGTGAAGGGATTTGGGGGATTTGGTAGTAATGGCATCTAGGGCATCCAAAATGGAAATTTTGTATTTGTGAGGATTTGATCTTATTTGACCCTCTGTAAATCTAATCGATAGGTAACGAAACGCGATGGCGAAGTCGGTTCAGCGATTCGTCAAGCCCATGTGAAGTTATTGAAGAAACGAACGTTCGGAGCTTCGTTTCCGCCTGGAGGGCCGAGACGACGTCCATAAATCGCGAGATTGGGTCCCGAGCACCGTAGCGACAAAGCGAAGACCTTTAATTCTCGGAACTGCAAAGCGGCGTGTGGTTGGAACGCAACTGCGAGATCGGGCCAAACCGGGTGTTGAGTACCGCGGGAGGCTGATTGCATGTGTCGACGAGCAATCGGAAAGCTAGCCAAGGTGGGTTGTGCTTACCGAAGCGACTAGGTCGCCCTTTATGTCTAAGAAACATACGATTTCATGTTGATGCATGTAGACAATGCTAAATGGTGCATGATAATGATTATGCATGTGGTAAAATGCTAAGTAGATGCATATAAATAATGCTAGATAAGTTAAAGAATGCATGATTAGCATTGTGAGAATGTGCTAGGTAGATATGCATGTGGACTAGATGATCACTCTAGAATAAGTAGAGTTGATTGACAAGAGGACTTTATGGTACTCGATTGGACAACTAGGATGTAAGGTAGATCGAGTGGCACTTAACCTAGTATTAAAGAATATAGGTCGAACAAGTGAACCTAGAAGTTGACATCTAGGCAGAGACGAGATAGAACCTAGCGGTTTTACCTAGGTTATGTGACTGAGACCTGGAACCTAGAGTGGTATTGAACCTAGGTTGCGAGTATAGTGGTATTAGCCACTAGGATGTTCTAGGTCGACAGCATAGGGTTGGTTATGGGCCCTCGACCTGTGGAAGTGGATTCCGGAATCCCATGACTTGTGATGACCCCAGTATCAAGGCTAGGGCGTGTGCGACGATTTCGTCGCCGAGGTTGATACCGAGGGAGGATTGGGGGCGAGCACTTGGAGCTCACCACCCGAGACTTGAACCATTGACGTGGCGTGTGCGACGATTTCACCGCCGGATGGTTAAGCCGATTGTTGATCAGACCGCCGAGATTTACTGAAACCATTGCTGGGTAAGTACGATACGGGTGCCGCCAAGTGGCTGAGTTGTGACCGAAACCATTGTTGGATGAGGTGCGATTAGTTCGCCGCAGATGGATAGGTCATGACTTGAGTCCTCGCTGGGTAAGTGCAACGTGTTCGCCGCCAGAATGGCTATGTTAAGGGACTTGAGTCGGGTTCAGCATGTGCGACGATTTCGCCGCTAAGAGGCTAAGTCACGGAGAGCGATAGGCTGTTGAGCAGCCAGTGCGCGAAATATCTGCGTATGATTGACTAGAGGACGAGTCAGATGGATAGCTTCGATAGGGTAGCAGAACTCTTATAAGCTAGTGATAGAGGCTAGAGCTAAGGTAATAGAGACCTTAGAAGCCAGTGGACTAGAGTGTGATCCTAAGGTAATAGAAACCTTAGAGTTGAATGTTATGAGCTAAGATTAGCCAAGTAAATGTATAATCATTTGATCTACTATAGTTGCATGATTTACATATCGCATATTGTGAGGCATGGCATATATTTCAATTTGAATATATATCTGTTGTACATTATTGAACTAACATGTTGCAGTGCTTCCTCGGACCTATTGGTCGAGCTTTTTCCTTGGATGGCCGTACCCACTGAAAACCATGGAGTTGGTTCTCACCCCACTTTGTTTTGGGGTGTTTCAGGTTCGCACGTGAGCGGCGCGGCAACGCGAGGCAAGGGCGTAGCTCCATAGATAATGCCCTACCCCAGAGACCAGAGGTAGCAGTACCTAGTGGTGGTCTAGCTCAGAGTATAAGAAAGAAACAAACTTGTAATAATCGGATTGTATTTTGGAAGTTCAATGTAAACAAAATGTATTATGTAGAACTTGAGAATGAATTGTTATAATAACATAGGATGTGTTATGTTTTTGATACTTCATTATGCAATCTGTTTGTTGAAGCATGTTCCTGGTTGGAACTTCGTATATTGTATTGATTGCGACGCCTAGGACGTACAGAGGAAACTCTGTCTGTTCGGCGGTCTGTTAGCGGCGCCGCGACCCGGCCAAATAGGCGGGCGGTCGCGGGGCGTGACAATGACTATTGATTATAGTCAGTCGTTGCCTTACTATTTCACTTTATAGTAGTAGTCCCTTTGAGGATTATCGGTGGTTGTTATTCATTGTTTTCACGCCCGATATACTTGTTACTACTGCTGTTTATCTCTTCCTTCTACGTACGGGTGTGTACAGCTCGCCTTCGTCAGCTTGCGGTACCCACTGGGAGGGGGAGACTTGTTTACATGTTCTTACCCCCAGTATTTTTCAAGTAGCCTGAGCGATGAGGGTGGGGATGGTGCATGAGGACGATACTAAATAGCATGAGATAGAAATCCTGACCTTGCGGTATCTATTCTGTTTGACGCTTATTGTATACATGAGGTAGTATAGTTCACCCCTACACCTATTACTAGATAATACATGGTGGTTCAGTTGATGGTTTTTTTACTTGCGGATTTTTTGGATAATGTATTTGTGTATTTTAGATAATCATGGTTTTGATCATTCGTGGTTTTTGAACACATGTGGTTTTGGACTCGAATTTCTATTTAAGGTTTTCTACCCCTCGTGATAGTATTTTCAAAACAAAGGTTTTCATGTGAAAAACAGTTTTCAAGTCACCTTTCGGCGTTTCGTGGACTTTCGGAAAACTAGAGTTTCAAGTGAAGCCTTCGGGTAGGAGGCACTTTTAACTAATAGGATATATGTAAATGAATGTGGAATGGATATTACTAAGGATGGCTAACTATTTGAAGTGATATGATGATCCTTGTACATCTTATTGTTGTGTGTGTGAGTGGAGCTCTGGTTGTTAAATTGTACTTTGTGCTACGCAGTGCAAATATAAGGGAGGCTTTGTCTATTTGTTTCAAAAATTCTCTGTATTTGTGTCACGCCCCGGATTATCACGTTCCCCATGCTCGCCAACAGACCCGCCGTATATATAGGGATTTCTCGTTTATATGAAGCGATAACAGTATCTGGAAAAAACAGATAATAGATACAACAGAAGTACAGAGCTGCTAAAACTGAAACATATATATATATATATATATATATATATATATATATATATATATATATATATATATAAAGGCCCACTGTACATACAAGTTCCAAAATACAACCACCTCCCAAAGAGTAAAACAAAATACAACTGTACGTACATGGCGACATCCCAAAAACTATCTCAGGCGGGGGGGACTTCTCTAGCAAAAAGACCGGGAAAGATAGGGATCTAGCTTGCGACTCCCTTACCTCGATCAGAAACGGCAGCAGCAGCAACAGAAGGCTCTACAAAAATGTGGCAACAATAGGTGTGAGAACTACTGTAAAACAGAGTAGTCCTCAGTGAGTACCGTCATCGACCCCAACGGCCTACCCACTAAATCTACAATACAAGTATGAAACGAATAGGTAAAGAATAGTAAATAAGCTGGAAGAAACTCTACAGCTAAGTGCCACTAAACTGTCGCTATCCAAACCATGCATTCTGTAGACATGTACATGCATCTTTAACTAAAAATCAGCCACAACTGACCCAATATCAAGGGACCGCTAACTGGCCAGTCTAGCCTGCGCTCAAACTATACTGCACACCACCCACGGGGTGGCCGGTCCAAGAAAACTGCCCAAACGGGACTGCTACGACGTCAACGCAAGAAAATCCTCACTCCGGAGCGGCACTCGTGGGAGCGACCCAACCGAGTATGCAAGTGTGTCTCTATCGAGCTCAATCAGGCTCACATAGGCTATAGTCATTCAAATAGATCAAACTGGTCTAACAACCAAGGCTTATATGCCCTCAGCACAATCTGATACAAGATATAGGAATCTAGGTCCACCGTCAGCCCCGACGACACCCGACAGTACAAAATAGCCTAACTTTGCTGTAAAAATGAGCTCGGCCCCTCAGCACGAACGTAATCTCAACCTACACTAGTCTAAATATTCACAACGCACTAACAGCGGTGATACAAAAAAAAAAAAATCAACTCCTGAAGCTAAATCTGTTAACTTATCGAAAAGTGACAGGTGTAGATTTAATAAGTTTTCTCTTAAGTCAAATCTCAGTTCAGCAGATAATAATCATTATAATTAATTAAGCATGCTCCAAAACTCAGATTTTATCTAAATCATACAAATCTACAGTGTGAGCTATAAAACAGGATGATTATATACAAAACTGTACATGCTGGGGTTTCGAACACTTAGGAGGAATTCCGAAGGCTTCGGATAACTTAACCCACCTTAAACACAATTCTAATAAAGGCAAGAAATTGTTGGAGAAGACCATAGAAAAGATCTGCCTCAAAACAGGCTAAATCAGATTGCTGTCAAGATTTGGACCCTCCTGCGCCAACTTCTGGGTGCCCAGAACAGGGTCTAGAACAGCAAACTAGCAGCAACAGCCTGCACGAGTTCAACATTGGATTAAATCTGAAATCCAAATACAGTGAAACTTCACCCAACTCACCTCTAGATGCTCAAGAATAATCCCCCAGGTTCCTCACCAAATTCAAGCTCGAAAAGATAACCAAAAAGCCCACTTCTAGATGCCCAGAATTTGCATCCAGAATTTCAGCGCTTAAACAAACATGCTTCTCCGCTCAAATTTGAGAATTCTATCTTATAAAACAAGTGGAGCTAGATCACAAACCTCCCAAATGAAGTGGAGAATCAATCCAAATCCATCCATAAGCTTTCCATAAAAATTTGGATTCAAAAATTCAAGAAATCCATCAAAACTCCTGAAAGTCAATACTTAAGCTTAATTATCCAAATCGGAGTTAAAACTCACCTCTCAAATCTCAAAATCAGGTGGGGAAAGCTTCAAAACCAGTAGAGGATGATGGAAAACCAACTCCCACTACAAAAATCCAGCTCCTAAGACAATCGAATCCAAAAACACCAAGAAAACCTCAATTACAGCTCAAGAACACCAAGATCCCAAGAAAATAGCAATTTTGATCATACTAACCTCAATTGCTTGCTGTTTAATTGGTTCCACACACTCTCCCACGAGTCCACAATCCTCCAAATCAAGTTTCACAGGATTTGGATGCTCCTACGTCGCACACGAGCCAAAACTCCAAGGGTCGCTGCTGGATTTCAGTAGAATTTAAAGCTTCCAAGGTCCAAAATAGAGTTTAGAGAGATTGGAGGGGGTTAATTGTAAAATTATAGGGTTTTCTGTGAAAAAGAGGAGAAAAGAGCTTAAGGGGTCATCCAAATCTTTTTATAGAGGTAGGGGTTAGGTACATTGAGCCTCAAGAACAAAGAGTGCAAACCTGCTACTCTGCAGAAAATCCAAGATTCGGGCGCCCTAAACCCAGTCCTGGGAGCCCAGAACTTCCAGCCTGCAAAAAATAGCACCTCGGTTCCTCTGTCCGACAGTCTGCTACACCGCTATCCGGTTCCGGCGGATCTCACCTACCACAGCCACGTGTCAATACAATGGATATTTACGAAGTAAACTTTCGGATCCACTTTCCGGACGCCCTAAACAGGGTCCGAAATGACTCCAGCATCTAATACAAAACAACACTCAAGATTTGAGCGCCCTAAACCCATTTCTGGGCGCACTAAACTGCCAAAACTTTAGTTTTGGCTTATTGAGTGTGCAGAGTCCGTTTTCGCATCCATTTCGTGCTAAAATGACTCCGACTTATCTCGACACTCTACAGATGTGTCGACTAGTCGCTGATACTGTAGTCATTCCGTCAACTAAACCCTAGGGACACTAGAATTTGTTGAATTTAAAGTTCAAAAATATTATTTTTTTGATATTTAAAATTTTGAAAAATAATAATTATTTTATATTATTTTATTTAGCAGCAGATCGGAAAGTCACTAGACTCTTAATTTTTTTTTTTTTTTATTTGATTTAAGTTTATGTTTTGAGTCATAATTCAAGCTAAATTTCAACTCTTACTAAGGACTTATTGAACTTTTGAATTTTATGCTTATACACTACTTTTAGTTTCTTGATTCTTTTTATTTTCTTTTCTTAGCTTTTATTTTATTTTTTTAAATCCCAATGGTTCCGACGTACATGTAACAACACAACAAGAAAAGAATTTTGTCAGACTAATGAAATAAATTTATTGTTAGACGAGGATATATTTTTTCAGTCTAATGCATGAAAATAAATAATAACATCTAAAGATAAAGACTTATTCTATTATTCAACCTTGAAATTTAATTATCATAACTAGAAGAAAAGAAATAGGCTTCTTTGTATTCTCAAATTTTAGAAAATAATGTGCAAAATATGCCATTAAATAAATATTCAATTAGTAGTTTTATTTGTGCAGAAAAGCTTATTTTAAGTTTTAATTTTTTGGTTATAAAACAAACATCTTGATTTTAAGATTTCAAGTAATCTGTGGTCTATTTTGTGTAGAAATTTTGCTTATAAAAATAAGAAAAGGGCAATAAGGACAAGGGGTCTAAGATGGTCGGCCGCCAAAGTTCTGAAGTGTTGAAAATTTTAGATTTTTTTTTTCCAAAGTAATATGCAAAATGCTATTTTTATGCTCAAATTTTGACTATAAATTTTGCTCTCTCACTGTGAAAGAGTTTAGATAATTCTGATTTTTAATATTAAAAAAATAAAAAGTGATACAATAATACTATCTGTACACCTAAAAATAAATATGAATTTTACATCTTGTCAATCTAAATTTTATACAATTTTTTTTTTTTTGAGAGATAGATAACATATTATTCGCTTCGTTTATTTTATTTAAAAATAAACTTAGTTAGAAATGTGAATCAATTAGGATTTGAATTTGGGACCTCGGGCACCAACCATCAAACCCTTTGTCACTTGCGGTAGGAGGGTCTGTCAATTTTGGTATTTTTAGTCATAAAAAGAATAAAGCATGATAAAACTAGTGTAAAAATATTAGCACTTTGATGGAAAGTGATGAGGTTTATTACATCTACATCAAACTGATGAGGTTTATTACATCTAAAAAGTATTTCTAAAAGTGAGCATAATTTTTTGTGTACACTTATTAAAAAAATAGCAAGTATAAATTTTATATTCTATTTATATTCAAAATAGATATTTCTGGTACTAACTAATTTTATTACTTATTAAATATTAAAATAATGTAAAATAAAACCTTAATAAAACCTCTCGAACGGGTGGATGTAAGATATTCGTCCGTTGCGTGTAGCATTTCTGGGTCCAAAATGATGACTTACGAGTGAAGGCCCGCGCTTCGCAGCGGAAAATTTACGAAGAAAAATCGAAATAAATAACTAAATATTTAAAGTTTAAAATATTTTATTATTCAAAATTTAAATTTAAATTTACAATATAAAATGTTGAAACTTAAAATTTAAATTTTAATATATCAAATTGAAATTTCAATATTTAGAACTTAATATTTGGATTTTTAAAATTCAATTTATAATTATATATATATATAATTCTCTCTCTCCCTCTCTTTCTCTCTCTATATATATATATATTATTTACAAATATATGTTTATTATATATATATTTTTATAATTCTCTCTCTCTCTCTCTATATATATATATATATGTTTTTGAATAGAAAATTTTAATTGTTGTATTTAAATTTAAAGTTTAAATTTAAATTTTTATTTTTTTGTATGTGAATCACAATACTAAAAAAAAATTGGGAAAGGAAAAAAAAAAGAAGAAGAGAAAGAGAGAATATATATTCTATCTATCTATCTCTCTCTCTCTCTCTCTCTCTCTATATATATATATATGTAAATAGAAAATTTTAATTGGGGAATTTCGTCGAACATCTTGCGGGCGGCGACGGGGAGGCGGCATCGCGCGTAGAGGGAGATGAGGTGGTTGCAGAAGGGGGGAGACCCAGGGCGGGAACGCGTAGTCGCGCCGGTGGATCCCCCGGGACATGAGCGGGATGTTGGCGTCGTCGAAGGGGAGCTGTCCCGCGAGGAGCACGAAGAGGATGACCCCGCACGACCATGCTTCGGCGCGCGCCCCGTCGTACCCGTAGCATTAGAAGTGAAACCTAGAAATTTATCACATGATTGAAAAACCCTAGAAGTGTACGATTCACTTCATTTTACAATTTAATACGCAGATAAATAATCCAGGGGACTAACACAAATAAGGGGGAATAAAAATCCATTTTCAAGTTAACTTCTTTCGCTGCATACTAATAAGTTCTACAAACACAGTCCAAATCTCACATAATTTATCTTGGAAAAGCAACTCAATTTTCACAAAATGAGCACTGATTACTATCTTGCATCCAAAGCACATCTCAAAAGAAATATATATATATATATATATATATATATATATAAAATGAAGCTGAGAGAGAGGATGAAATGCCGTAGAAAAAATATATGTTCGTACAGTTAAAATAAACTAATCATATGGACCCTTCAAATAAATAAATGAAATTAAAGCTCCTATGGCATCTAACCAACTCAAGAGAAAGTCTCAGAGCCATTAATAAACAATACCGCGTAGGCCAGGGTCCCACACGCCGTGCGTAGGCGCCCGTCGCGGCCGCGCTGCTCCGCGAGGGCGGCGAGCCCGAAGTCGGAGAGCTTGAGCGCGCCGTCACGGGCGAGGAGCAGGTTCTGCGGCTTGACGTCGCGGTGCGCCACGCCGCGCGCGTGGCAGTAGCGCAGCGCGGTGACGATCTGCAGCAGGTCTAAATTATTTAATATTTATTTATATATTTTATTTTTTAATATATCTATATATATAAAAATAAAATAGTATGTAATATATATATATATATATATAATACTATATATAATACATAAATATATATTTATAAATAAATTATATATATATTATATAAATAAAATTATCTATATAATATAGAGAGAGAGAGATAATGAGAGGGAGGTCCACTGTGGACCTCCCTCTCATGTGGTCCACGAGGCCACAAAGTGGCCTCGTGGACCGCGCAGAAGTATACTCAAAAGCCCCGATACTTTTTACTGTTTCTCTTCCTCTTTTTTCTGCGGACGGCGCGAGAGGGCATCTGCCGTCGCGGCCGCTCTTGCTCCCGGTGCCGGCCAGGACGGCGGAGGAGGAGGAGGACAACCCGGACGAGTTCGGCGACGAGAGCGACGACGACGCGACCCTCGGCCGCGAATCCGCGACGACGAGCGCAGCGACGACGTGAGCGGCGAGCCTCGACCGCGAATCCGCGACGGCGAGTGCCGTTTTTTTAATCGAATCATTCGCGAATTGCGAATAATTCGCGAACAAGTTTTTTTGAGAAAGATTTGGCGTTTTTTTCCGAACTTTTCGGAAAAATACGGATCGGACCGTTTAATACGTAATTTTTTTAATTCGCGTATCATTCGCGTTTTAATCGCGAATTAACTAACTAAGGACACAAGTCGCACAGCCAACGTGGGTGCAACTCCGTGCGTTAGGTGAATGCATTCGGTACAATACAACCCCCGTGCGTAACGATTGCTACGCGCGGCGGAATCGTGCGTAACAATTGCTACGCACGGCTTTGATTCCGCCGCTTGTCGGCGCCAGACAAATTTGCTCCCCCATTAGTGGTCAATTTGTTTTCTTTCCCCTTTTCTTATCCCTTTTTGTCCTATTGGGTAAATTTCAAATACTACCCATGTGATTTCGTATTTTTTTACTTCAATATTCTATAATTTAAAGTGTATCAATTTAGTACCTTGTGATTTTATTTTTCTCTTTTCGTCGGTCCCTCCGTTAACTTTTCGTTAAATCATATACAAAAATTTTCAAATACCTCATCTATAGTTTATCAAATATTCACTTTAATACCCTTTTGTTTTAACTTTGTCACTGATTTAACAAAAAAAATTAGTGAAGGAGATAACAAAAAAAAAAAAATAAAATCATAGGGTACGAAAATGATACACGTTAAACCACAGAATACTAAAACAAGAATAGTTAATAAACTACTAGATGAGGTATTTGAAAATTTTCCTATTATGAATTAACGTAAAAGATAACGGAGGGACCGACGAAAAGAGAAAAATAAGAATCACAAGGTACTAAATGCATACACTATTTCATTAACCACATAATACTTAATTTAGTCAAAGAATTTGATAAACTTGATAGATAACGAGTGTAATCAAGTGTGTCCAGAAATGAAATATTACATTCATCCATCAAGTCAATTTAACAGAATAAGATCAATCAGATGAGACACGACGAAAAGACATTCTCCTAAAATATAAATCACAAGGTACTTTTCAAGCAGCGGGAATTAAACTTCAAACAAAATTTCATACTGAATAAGTGAATATTTGAGAAACTTATTTCGAGATCCAAACAGGCCTAAAAGAAAATTTCCACATTATATTATGATTTATTGACGAAAAGTTAGGAGACTTGTAGAAATTTGAGCTGGATGCATGGTTCGACGAAAGAAATTGATCAGTAACGTATAAAAATTCAACTTTTAAACTTTTGATAACAATTATAATTAGGGATACACTTCTATGAGTTACCAAGCAGGATAATAAAGTTGAAAAATATTAAGTATACAACCAAAAAAAAGGTATTTAAAAATCCTTGTATAAGAGTGTTTAACGAAAAGTTACAAACTTTTGGAGTCGACTGAGTAAAAAAACAAAAAAAAAGAGAGTAATTAATGGAGAACAATTCATTTGGAGTGAGAGAGTTGTAAGATTCCAACCCATTTTAGGCTGTAAACCTTAGATTGCTTTTGCTTGGTAGTGAGAAAGAAAGAATAATTAACGGAGAAAAATAGGGTCCTTGCTATTTGTCCTTCACCTAATTGTTATATATATATATATATTTCCCACAATAATCAACATTAAAATATCCAATTTTCTTCATTAGCTTACCCTCAAAGCTAATTTCAAGGCAAAAATTCAAATAAAAAGAAATTAGAAGTCGAGGATGTTTCAATAATAAAAAATACTTAAGGGGTCCACTTGGATCTCCATATATTTTCACCTATATATTTTTAATGTTTCTTTTGTTTTATGTTCTTTAATTTAGTTGTCTTAGAAGAGTAGCCTCTACATATACTCCTCCAGAACATGATACCTGCGGTTTTGTGCAGTGTTCAAGAAACTAATTACCTCAAAGTCATAACTCATCTTGTAGCTGATATATAGCTTAATTTAGCCAAAAACACTTTCTTAGATATATATATATATATATATATATAGAGAGAGAGAGAGAGAGAGAGAGAGAGAGAGAGGTGTACACAGAAAGGGCTTTGAGCAGTGCAACATGATCATCGCTTTCGGAAAGGGGTGGGGTGGGGTGGGGTGGGGTGCATCGAGCCAAATTACGAGACATGACATGCATAATATGGTGGACCCAAAGCTCTAATGCATGCACATGTCACGTGTGGTAATTTTATATTTCGGGATCCACTATTTACTAAATCATTTTTTAGGTAACATGATGTAAGAGTTAACTCTAAATTCTTTCGTTCGGTAAGATTGTAAGTTCAATCTACACCTTCAATACTTAATAAATTAAATTCAATCAATAGGTGAATGATATATATATATAGAGAGAGAGAGAGAGAGTTTGGTTACTATACTCTTATGAGTAAAGAATTTTCTGTACTCATAAAATTTCGGTTGTTAGATTTATTCTTTTGACTATTTTCATCTGTTGAATTAGACTATCCTCATAAGTTTTTATATATATATATATATATATATATATATATATATATAGAGAGAGAGAGAGAGAGAGAGAGAGAGAGAGAGAGAGAGAGAGAGAGAGAATTAGGCTGGAATACTATTAATAGTAAAACGTTCTTTTTGCTATCAAGTTTTTAACCCTTGGATGAAAAATTATAGAGTCAGAATGATATTAGTCGGTTAGAGTTGAGTGGTCCCCCTAGGGTTGAGTGGTCCCCACTGGGTTATAGTATTTAATCCAATGGTTAGAAATAATGAAAAGAATTGATCCAAAGGCTGAAGAACTGGTAGCAACAATGGAATTTTGCTACTAATAGTAGTCCAGTCCAACTCTCTCTCTCTCTATATATATATAAACTATCAGTAGGTTAAAATCCTAAACTATATGCAAAATGACCTGCAAACTCCAACTTAGTGTCCAAAAAAAAAAACTATTTTCTAATGTGGCAAAACCAAACTTCAGGGGTAAATTTCCTTTGGTTTCTTTCAGGCCCCTCTAAATCAAAGTTTATTTTAGCTTTTTGCTATAGATCTAAAAAAAAAATCTTAACAACAACAACCTAGCTACTTTTGAAGGTTGAAATTAGGTCAAGAATCCACTCATAAGAAGTCATGCCACTAAAATTCCACACGTCTCCGCGTGGAGTAAGAGAGAGAAATATATATATATGAATATACATTTGTAATTATATTCGAGAGAGAGAGAGTTCGGGTACTAGGGAACATATGCATTGTGGATGATAGAGAGAGAGAGAGATGAGAGTGTTAATTAATTAAGTAAATTGTGAGGTGGGTATCACATGCATGTGGGGTTCAACATCATGTCATTAATAAGGGGAGGGGATAGTGACGCTCCAACGCTAGCTGTGAAAACGTTAACCCACACGTTTTTGAGATATATATATATATATATATATATATATATATATATATATATATATATATATATATATGGGCTGCTGTGCTCTCAGGAGCACGGAGGCCTCCGTGCTCCTGAGCCGTTTTCGATGATGGACATTTCCGAATCGACGATCGGCTCTGTTAAACTTGATCTAGCGTATTTGAAGTTTCTAGAAAATAATTTTTGCGATTTTTCGATATCATTTACCTAGTAATTGAAAAGATTCAAAATCAATAATTTTTAACGACTGAAAATAAAAATTTTATAAAAAGTGGTGGTATACTACTAAAATTTTCGATCAGAAATATTGATCTTGTTGTAGATAGTTTATAGAATTTTGTATCAAAATTTTATCTATTTTGAATACTTCTACACCGTTAAACTTGAAAACGGCAGATATCAACCATTAAAATTTATGAATTTTGAATCCTTTCAATCACTAGGTAAATGATATCAAAAAATCGCAAAAATTATTTTCTAGAAACTTCAAATGCGCTAGATCAAGTCTAACGGAGCGGATCGTCGATTCGAAAATTCCATCATCGAAAACGGCTCAGGAGCACGAAGGCCTCCGTGCTCTTGAGAGCATAGCAGCCCTGCTCTCTCTCTCTCTCTCTCTATATATATATATATATACACAGCTCTCCTCTCACATGAATATTTATATTTAGGTTGAATTGTATGGGTACACCCTCTACAATAGGTTACTTCGAAGTAGGTATCTTAAAATTAACATTTTCTAAACTAAACCTCTCTACCTACTATGGCTACTTACTTGTTGGCTATTTATTATTGACTAAAATAGGTCTAACGTTCTGATAATAGACCTATAAAACTAATAAGTTGAGTTGGATGAACCCAATAAATTGAGTGGGGCTGCAGTCTATAAGAGAACTAACTGTAAAAGGTCCAACAATAGACTTAGCTTGTGTCCAGGCGGGTTGAGTAAGGTTGAAGCCCGTAAAGCTTTGTGACTGGACCCTTAAGTGCGATAGGTGCGTCCTTTCTATTAGCACTTGTTTTTAGGATATATAGTTAGCCAGTGTTTATAGTTCACATTATTGATCATATGTAGCGTAGTTGACTAAGAATTTAATGATTAGTACTCAAGATTTGAAGTTCGAAACTTAATTGCTGTTCATTTTTAACTGAATTCATTTCTAAAAAATTGAACAAAGACAAAGAGGGTAGCTCAATTGCCACCTTTCTTCTTAAGCCAATGAAATCTTTAATTTAAATGACTAAGATAACTCAAACTACAATAGGCAAAACTTTAGGATCTTATACTTTCTTTTTTTTTCTTTTTATTTTTTTGAGAGAAAGGTAGCATGCTACCCGCTTCGTTTATTTCATTTAGAAATAAACTTAGCTGGAAATGTGAATCCACTAGAATTCGAACTTGGGTCTCGGATACCAACCACCAAGTTCTTTGCCACTTGCACTAGGGACATACTATCCAAATATAATCAATCAGATAGAACACGATTTACAAATGATCATAGCATTCTTATGCACAGTACATAACAGATAAGTCATGTTGTACTCTCACTAATAAAGTGATAGCGGAAAAGACAACATAATAATAGATAGAAACTTGTGACATATATTACATACAACTATTATCAGAATTAAAAATGAAAAAGACTTACTTAGACCGACTCTGATACCATAATTACTTGATAGACACCAACTTGAAAATGATCTTAACAAATCTAAAAATAGTAAATTAAGGGGCATCTTTCAAAATTGCTTACAGTTGAGGGTTCTCCATGACATTGTTTTTTCTATATATTACCTGTCACCAGTTTGTTACCTCGGGGGCTCCACGCCCCATGCGGCTCTAATCCCTCGGCTTCTTTAGTCCTCTCTCTCTCTCTCTCTCTCTAGATCTCTCTATGAATCTATTGTATCCTCTTTTTTATAGTATGTGGGACTATTCTACTCTCATGGCATATATGTGTGCCAACCAAGAGAGAGAAAGAGTCAACTCCTGGGGGGGCTACACAGGGCTCGAGGAGGAGAGAGAAAGAGAGAGAGAGAGAGAGGACACGCTTGTTGGGAGTCACCCTACATCATTCACCAAGCAAATCGGGTCCTTGAATGTACTTTTAGTTTTTCTTCTTAGTTTTATAAAAATTTTATGTAGTTTTATGTTACGTGGAGAGAGAGAGAGAGAGAGAGAGAGAGAGAGAGAGAGAGATGTGGTGCATTATTTTGGTGAAAAAGGTGGGACTAGCTAGAGTTAGTTAGTTATTGGACTAATTGTTTTGCTACATTGAGTAGATCACTCTTTAGTGAAGTTTTGCAATAGTTAAAAGTTGAAGCTTTGGTTTAAAAGATTCAAAATTTCATTTCAGCTTCGAATACGAATAAATTAGACATCCAATATTAATTGTTATTCACCAAAAGTTTATCTTTCACTTCTTTGGTTAAGAAGTTAAGCAAAAATGTGGCTAAAAAAGCACTAAGATCTACCAGCTGATCATAACAGTTAGTCAAGCTTCTATAAGAACGTTGTTTGAATAAAATTTTAGAACTTCTAACAAAGTATATAAGATACAAAACAGTACTATTTCGAGACATGCATAACACTTTTAAAATCAAAAGGCCTATTTTAAAGGGCCTTCTATATATCCAAGCCACGAACATTAGGATTATTTTTGAACTGTCACTCGCCGCTTCTCATGTAGGGAAGCTGTATTAAAACTAATCAAATTGACACTAAATAAGAACGGATTATAAGTGGTGCAACTAATATTAATTGTTTAACAACTACTTGCCTTAAATAAAAAAAAATTCACCAATTAATTGTAATCACAAAGTTGCTTTCAAATGAACGTGTTTATAGGAGAGAATCTACATATATTCATAGCTACTAATTAATTGACATGGACCACCCTTCTTCAACTTTGTGTGTGCTTATCAGCTTATGCCTAAAACCTTAGGCAAAAAGGGCTACTTATAATGCAACTTATGTATCATACATACCTAAAAAGATTAATTAAAAGTGGTTAATTTGGTGCATCGAGGGATCGATACATAAAATTCCTCCAAATGATGAATTCAAACCAAGCTTCTTTTGAAGCCTTTACATGCCCTAGCTATATCATGGAATCCAATGCATATCATGTGGAGAATTAATTAATACAAAATTTTTAAAAAAATTATGTAACATCCACTACTAATGTTGGAAGGTGTAAACGAGTCGAGCTATATATGTAGCCACTGTAGGTGTAGTGATTCAATTTGATTAATTTGTGATGCATGCACATGACGCGAACCTTATGAATCTAAAGTATAATAATGCTCATTAATGCAAGGGATTTTAAGGCCATGCACATATTTATGGAAGCAAACAGGATGTTGATAGCTACGTACAACTATCAAATATTAATTGTACTATACTATATATATGAGTCATATTATTATATTAGTGTAGTAATTATTATGTGAGACTAATTAATCATATTGTACTCTCAACCGCATAGTTAATTTCCATATATATCATATGGATTATTAATTAATTTTTGAACAATTTTATTTTTTATATAGATATTAATTATCAAACTCTTCACATGATACATATATCAACCATTATATGATAGCTTTGTTTATAGTACTAAAATATAATTAACAGGATTTAAAAGCTATTTTATGGAAAGAGGATCATGGTATGCATGTGCTAATGCATACCTAAATATAGACAATTTCAAGCCAAAACTTTTCTTCTTCTTCTTCTTTTGTTTTTTTTTTTTTGTTTTTTTTGAGAGACAAAGGTACGTAGTAAATTACACACTTTGTTCATTACACTTGAATAGTTCGTAAAGTAGATTAAATGAAGAAACATAAAAGAAAAAACTAGTTCTACGTTTGGTATCATATTTATTTTTAAATTTTTCTAAAAATTTTTATACATAAAAAGACATATGAGTGGATAGTAGGTTGCTTGCAATCATTTTATCTGAGGTGTTTATTTTGGCAACAAAAAATAAAATATTAAAAATGACTTTTCTCTTTAATTTAAATGTTTTTTAACAAGTCGTCATCTATCACTTAGTCAAATACATTATAAACTAATTAACCAGCTAGAATACCAAATGAAAAGTCTTTCTTCAACACATCGAATTATATGCATATAAACTTAGTATTTAAAAAATGAAAAAGGGCAATTATATCAAACAAGACCTAGACTTTGAATTCCAAGATGGTAACATACAAACATACATACTATACAACAAACATTCATATTTTAATTTTTCTTTTTGAAGCTCCCTAAAATTTAAAGGCCATGTCTAAAACAGATAAATCAATAGTCATGCTTAAGCGCATTTTCGATAGGTAAATATATCATATATAACATGACATTAATCATTTCTGTATGTGTTTAACAGTATTTTGAGAAGCGCTAGCATAAAATTTTTCCAGTTTCAAAAATCTTCTCAATGGCATTTATTGTAGCACAAGTTGAATTTGCAAATTGGATGATCATGTACTTTACTAAAAGGTCTCTCGAATAATACTCTCAATATATAGTAATTGGATTGTATGCTATTCCTCCCCCTTGTTGAATATAAATAGGTGAAAGTGCAGAGAACTCGCCTCAACTATCATTCATTTTGATCTAACAATCTAATCTTTGGCAAGTGGTAAAGGTTTTGATGGTTGGTATTCGAGTTTCTAAGTTCCAATTTTAATTGATTTACATTTCTAACTAAGTTTATTTCTAAAAGAAATAAACAAAATTGTAGCATGTTACCTTTCTCTCTCTCTAAAAAAAAAGATACAATCTAGTCTTTACATTTTTTTATTTTACAACCTAACCTTTAGGCATTCATTTAGGATTATAGGGAGATTACGTAACATGCAGTGAGAAAGTATGACGAAAAAATATCATATTTATTTTTGTACGCAATATCACGTTCTGCAAATCGCAATGAGTTTGTTATAATCGATATACTTTCTACAGTTCTATTGGAAAACACATAAGCTTATCCCTTTTTTTTTTCAATTCTATTTTATTTATTAGGTTAGATGGACCTCAATACTAAACAGACCCTTAATTTATTTAATTTGGGTTAGTTAATTACTCTTTAACTTTAGAATTTAAATGCACACACTGTTTATCTTTACGAATTTAGTTAGTATAGTTTATACAGTTAATTCATATAACTATAAATTCACTAAATTAACCAATTCGCCTAAATTTTAGGCTTGAAGAGGTTTTAAATCGGTAAAATCAAACAAATTGAAAGGCTTGATACTAAAATGAAAATTTTTGAAAGTTTAGATGATCAAATCAAAGTGATCTATACTTCGGATAAGATTTATACATTTTTATATAAAAGTATCACATCACCATTCTCTAGTAACTTAATTAGTTATTTTTAAAAAATAATATTTATTTCATATTTTTTAACATGATATCAGATCAGAAGATTCTGCCAATATAAGATATATTCAATACATTTGAGACATTACTCGTTAATAGCTCTTAAAGAAAGTGGATCTTAAAATTCAAATAGTGAACCTCATATTGTGAATCAAATGGCTCATTAAACCGTCGTGCATTTAAACAAGTCGCAGTAGTTATTATAATAAAATAAAGAATAAAAGCAAAAAAAAAAAAAAACCAACTAAAAAACTCGCAACAAATTGTCACGAAATTGTTCATATAATAATAATAATAATAATAATAATAATAAAATTAATTATAACCTGATGAGTGGGGCTGATGACGTGGAAGCGCGGGTGGCACGCTTTTCGAGGGAATCGATCCCGTGGACACATCTTCGGCGGGTTTACGGACTCGGCCGAGCAATGAATGCTTTTTCCTCTTTTTTTTTTCTTTTTTTTTTCCCATTAATTAATGTTATTGTAATAAAATAATTTTTTTACATTAGAAAATTTGCATCCGTAGTACGATACGTTAGTCAAAAAATTGAAGCTGTTGTATTATCTCCATCCACATGCAAATAAAAGAGTAAATAGAAGGTTAAAAAAAAGTTTTAAAAATAATAATAAAAAAAGAGTTGATTTAAAGAGAATTTTATGAAAAAAATTATTATCACAGTAAATTAAGATCATATATGATACATCATCATATTGGCACATCAGTATTGAGTTGAGATATGAATTACTAGAATTTTATTTATTTATAGTAACCAACAAATCTGTTATTATTATAATAATAATTTCGACAAATCTTTATTAAGGTCCTAAATTTTTTTCCTTTGTAGCCGTTGCAACAAAATTAGATTATAGGGACACATATTTGGAACACTTTTGTGTAAGTGTCCAATCCAACCAAAAATAAAAGGTTACTCTACTCAACCCATCCCACCTAGTCCATTCGACCCGATTATAAACAGAAAAGAAAAAGAAAAGAAAAGTCGATTATCATTTCTCCTTTTCCCCTCACTCAATCGACTGAAATCCCAGATGAAGATCCCTTCCTCTCGTCCTCCTCCGCTATCAGATAGAGTTTCAGTGGTTGCTAAATGCTTAAATAAGTGTTGGTAAATTAGCAGCACTCTTTTTAGATTATAGCGATATTTTTTAACCGTCACTATATACCTAGCGACCCCACATATAGCCATACTTTTTAAAAGTATCGGTAATTTAGCTAGCAACACTTTTTTTGACTTGTACCAATATTTAAAGGTGTCACTATAGACCATTTTTGCTGTAGTAAGGATATTTACTTGTTTTTTTTTTAAAAAAAAATAATAAGCTGGTACAAAGTAAATAAGTGCTTCATCAACTTTCCATACGTAAAACGCACTAATCTCGAGGCGAAATCGTAACTACGATACCTTCTCTCGTACTATAATAAGCAGTTTTTTTTTTGGCCTCAAGTAATTTGTCTTAAATAAAGAAGCATTAATTAATGATTGTTAAGTGAAGCTTTTGTTTGGATATTAATGCAACGAAATTTTTTGAACGAGGCCAAAAAAAGTATTAAGAAAAAAAAAATCTTTTTTTTTTTTGTTTTTTTTGAGCGGGGCCAAAAAATCAAAAAGCGAGGGGGAGGAGTAAAGGACAGAAAAGTACCGGGTTTTGCGGGTAAAAGGACGGCTGAGGAACGGCTGGTTGTCTGCCACGTGTAAGTCTTACAACCGCCCGATGCAACATCGACGGCGTGGAGGCGCCCATCACTGACACTGACCAAAAGTAGATTTGATATCTCGCGTCCTTGTTTGTAGGGGGGTAAAATGTAGGGACAGTCCCTCTCCTATCACAAGATTTCAATTTAGGCCCTAAATATTTTACTCCTAACAATTTGGTACCCGGACAAACCGTAATTTTATTCGCGACTGTTAAGAATCTAAACTATTCAAATTCTCTGCGAATAAATTGACGTATTAAATTAAACTGAATAAACTAAATTGCGTGATAAATAAGAATGTCTTATTATTTTATTTACAGATCAAGTCCGATAATTAAATATTTATTATAAAAATATTTATTTCTCTTAGTATTTTGTATCGTATCATTGAGTATTATATAGAACTACTAGTCCTAACTAAAATGAAAGGTTATTTTACAAAAGTTTATTGTAGTGATAAGATGCTCGCTATTCAAGGACTAAAGAGTTTATATCAAGAGGTTAGGGACCACTCTGAAATATTGAGAAAATGCAAGGACTATTTCGGTACATTAATTTCACCGTGTATTTTAACCCTTTTCATATTTTACTCATTTACTTGCTATTCTCGGCCAATCACTGCTCACTCCCACCATAATTTCACTGTCCCCTCATAATCAACATCGCGTTATACTTAAGGGAGGAGAACTACTGTACATGTTTTGCCCTTATACACCAAAAGAGAGAGAGAGAGAGAGAGAGAGAGAGAGAGAGAAAGTAAGAGAGAGAGTAAGAGAGAGAGAGAGAGAGAGATGGGTAGGAGTAATAAATGGAGTTGAGGTAGAGATCGAAGAGCGCAGCAGAGAAGTGTGGCAGGGTCCGTGGCGGCGTTGCAGAGGCTCTAATTCCGTGTCTTTATTATATATCCCTTTACATACATAGAGAGGTAGAGAGAGAGAGAAAGAGAGAGAGAGAGAGAGAGAGAGAGAGAGGGGTAGAGAGGGGGTGGGGTGGGGGGAGAGAGGGAGAAGGAGGGGGGAAACAAATCCCAATACCCGTCGTGTGGTGTAGGCAAAATTAGCAGAAGCAGAAGCAGAAGCAGCAGCAGCAGCAGCAGCAGCAGAAGCCAGAAGCAGAAGTAGAAGCCAAACATAGAAAACAAGCCATCAACAAGAAGAAGAACCAAAAAAAAGAAAAAAAAAAAGGAACAAGAAAGAGAGAGAGAGAGAGAGAGAGAGAGAGAGAGAGAGAGAGAGAGAGACAAACACCCTATTCTTCTTAGTGACACAGGTATGTAATTTACTTGTAGCTTTTATAGACAATTTCAACCCATCTTTTTGTTTTTCTTTTGTTTGTACATATATATTTATATACATATTAATTTACTTTAGTTTTTATAGATAATAACACTTTATATATATTGCAGCAGAAGCAACCAAGAGGAGGAGGAAGAAGAGGAACCCCAAAAAGAATTTCTAAAAAACACACACACTCACACACACAAACAGGTATATTTCTACAATTTAACCCATTTTTTCTTTTTTTTTTCTCCCCCCTAAATCTATGTATCTTTATATACATATGGCTTAATTAGCTTCTATATGAATATGCACACAAAAACAACAACACCTTGTGAGAGCTAGTATGGTTATTATCGTAGGGGAGGCGTACTCTAATGGAGAGTGGTGGTATTAGGGCAACAGCGCAGCAATGGCCGCGGGGTTCACACTAGGCGGCGGTGGGTCCCACAGGGGGGCCCGGGGAGGAGGGGACCACGACCACCACCCCCCCGAAGACGACGACGACGACGCCCCCCCCCATAACCACCACCACCACCACCTCTTCCTCTACACCACCCCCTCCCACACCCACACCAACACCACCCACTCCTCCTCCTCCTACACCCGCGGCTTCGAACTATGGCAACAACAACAACAACAACAACAGCAGCAGCAGCAGCAAACGCAGTCGCAGTCGCAGTTCGCCGCGGCCGCCGCGCTCCTCGGCTTCTCCGGCGAGGGGGCGGCGCCGCCGACGATGGGGGGCGGCGGCGGCGGCGGAGGCGGTGGCGGCGCAGCAGCAGCAGCAGGACGTGGCCGCGGCGGCGGCGGCGGGGGGACGAGTTGCCAGGATTGCGGGAACCAGGCGAAGAAGGACTGCGCGCACGTGCGGTGCCGCACGTGCTGCAAGAGCCGGGGCCTCCCCTGCCCGACCCACGTGAAGAGCACGTGGGTCCCCGCCGCCAAGCGCCGCGAGCGCCAGCAGCACCTCGCCGCCGCCGCCGCTGCCCTCCAACGCCACCGCGCCAGCCACTCCGCTTCCCCCGCCTCTGGCGGCGGCGGTGGCAGCGGCGGTGTCGACTCCTCCAAACGGGCGCGCGAGCTGTGCGCTGCGCGTCCCACCGCCATCGTCACCGCCACCGCCACCGCCCTCGCCTCATCGGGTATACCACTATACACATATCTCTAATTTTCCTAAAAATGCGTTTAGAATTATAAAACTTAAAAAACTTCAGTAGGGAGCTCCCCAGTAAGAAACGAGTGCGTATCATTGTTGTTGCAATATTGTTATAATTATTGTTGTTATCTAAAGATTACTCTTTTTTAATTTGTTATGTAATTGATCGATCATGACTATGGGCATTGGAATGTATGCATGTGAATTGCTATATATATAGGTGGAGGAGGGACGGTGGCGGGGAGTTTTCCGTCGGAGGTGAGCTCGGCCGCAGTGTTCCGATGCATACGGGTGAGCCCGATGGACGAGGCGGACGACGAGTTCGCATACCAGACGGCGGTGAACATCGGAGGCCACGTCTTCAAAGGCATACTCTACGACCACGGGCCCGACTCCCACCAATATGGAGGCGAGCCCTCCTCGTCGCCCGCTGCCGCCAACGCAGCCGCCGCACTCGCCATGAGTAGCTCTGCGGCAGCAATGGCTTCGGCCGGGTTGTTGGATCCTTCTGCGGTGTACCCGGCCCCGATAAGCGCATTCATGGCTGGTACTCAGTTCTTTCCTCAGCACCCTAGGCCTTAGGAAGTGTCAAAATAATATTAACATATAATGTTGCATCAAGCAACATGAAGTAGTATATTGAACCACTGGAAAACTAGGGTTCCTCCTTGGCTTTTGATTTCAACTGATCAATTAAATTAACGTGCATCTACCTTTCCACTGCTTATTTTCTCTTCCTTTCGAGTTAAGTTGATCATGATCAAAGAGCGCTCCTAGCTCGCTGAAATGTCGCATAAATTATTGGATCAAGCAATCAAATTTCTTGTCTATGAATTCAATCTAACAAACTATATAATGCAGTGTAGTTTCTCTTGTCATTTGCTTTTCTTCTTTAAGACTCCTTATTTTCTTTCTTTTTTTTTTCAATTTTAGTCGATCGATGATCAAACTGTTTGAAATGTAGCATTAATTATTGGATCAAGCATTCAAATTTCTTGGCTAAGAATTCAATCTAACACACTAATGAAGTGTAGCATCTCTATCTCTTGCTTTTCTTCTTTTAAGACTTTTTTGCAAGCTAGTTAGGCATGCAAGTTTGAAAAGGGCTCAACTTGGTAAGGAGTTAGGCAAAAAAAGACTAAGAAAAGGAAAGCAAGAGGTTGGTTTGTTTAATTTGTTTGACATATATATATATATATATATATATATATATATATATATATATATATACACATGTATGTATGCATGTATGTATGTATGTATGTATGTATGCATGCATGCATACTTTTTGTGATCTTATGTTAAATTATTATAAGCCTTTTCTCTACCAAGTCTTCTTTTTCTTCTCATTTGAACTTCATTAGTACTCCATGCATGGCATTGAGAAAGGAACCCAAGGAAATAAAATATACTCTACAAAGCCTTGAATTTCTCTCCCCTCTACTTGTAGTATTGTTTCTTTTCTTCCATGTATATATGTATACACTGTTATCCTTTTTTGAGGTTTAGTGTAGGAGATGCATATTTTATGGGGTGGGCTATTATGTTTCTTGCTTGGGATTGATGGATGTGACCCCACAAATCGTTTGCTCTGCGTGTTTTGAGGCTGAATATTGGGAGAAGGAAAGGAATTAATGTAAGAATATAGAATGGTTGAGAAAGGATAAGAGTGCTAGATTTGGTGATTTCTTTCTCTCATTAGTCTCTCACCAATCCCAACATTAATGTAGAATAGAAGAGTGCTAATGGTTTAATATTAACCTCTCTCTCTCTCTCTCTCTCTCTATTTCTCTCTCTCTCTCTCTCTCTCTCTCTCTATAACACACAAAATGAGAAAATGCTTCTCTGGTGAACAGTTATATAT
>NW_017893506.1:49628-64111 GCF_001540865.1 Ananas comosus
ACACCTTCTATCCCAGCAGCCGCTGCCGGCCCCCTTCTTCTCCCACTTCTTCCTCCTCCTCCTCCTCCTCCTCCTTAACCCTCTCCCTATTCTTGTTTTAGAACTCTTATATGTACCATAATTTTCTAGTTCTACTTATTATGATTATTATTATTCTATAAGAACACGAACTCTTATTATTTAATAAGAACCATACTCTAGCACGGCAGCAACGAGTGTAGCGACTCTAATCTCTTCACTGTTTTTTTTTTTTTTTTTTTTTTTTTTTTTTTTTTTTTTTTCCTGTAGGATGGGATAGTGAGATATCTCGTCTGATCATGTCTCATCGTCTCTCGTCTTCTTCTGGCCGTTCCTACCTGACTTGGTCGGCTACGGGGTCGCTCGGATACAGTGGACCTTTTTACTGTCGATCTCTTTTTTATAAGTTGGGTGAAATATTAGTTCGTAGTTCGTAGTCGTTATTTTTATTACTTTCGACGCATACGTGCTCGCTGGTATTGACGCTCAGCTCGGCTCGAAGGCTCGAGCTTTGCTTCTGTCTTTCTTTACTCTCTGTCCTCTCTCTCGTCTGTCTCTCTCTCCCCCTTTCTCTCCCTGTCTCTCGTCTGTTTCTCTCTCTTTGTCTATGTCTCTCTCGTCTGTCTCTGTCTCTCTCTTCATGTCTCTTTCTACTCGTTCCCCCTGACTGACTGCGGGGTTCCCGGGCTCTCATCTCTCTCTCTCTCTCTGTTTCTCTCTGTCTCCATGGGCTGTCTCTCTCTCCCCCCCCCTCTTTTTTTAATCCTTAAACTTTTAAACTTACAATAGTACAAAATCCTAATACACGTTATTACTTTTAGACTTTTTTTCTCACACAATACATTTAAATCTCAACCCGAGTTAATGTGCCAACATGATATGCGGCAACACCGGCAACTACACGGCGAACAGCACGTACCAGTCCAACCTCAACCTCATCCTCTCCTCCCTCGCCGCCAACGCCTCCGGCGGCGGCGCCGGGTTCTCCGAAGGCACCGCCGGCCAGACCCCCAACAAGGTCTCCGGCCTCGCCCTCTGCCGCGGCGACGCCAACGCCTCCGCCTGCGGCTCCTGCCTCCGCCTCGGCGCCTCCGACGTCCTCAACCTCTGCCCCTACGACAAGGACGCCATCATCTGGTAACTATCTTTCAACGCTAATTAAATTATATTATTCGGCGTGTACTTTTGATTTACTCAAGAAGCATGTAGGATTTGGGATATGAAGTGTGTGGTGAGATGAGATGCTTAATATAGTACCACCATATTCATCTTTTTTGAGTTAATTCTTTTCGAAATATAATAAATTATTATATAAGTGAAATATATAATTCTACCAAATCATAAACGCCGAGACATTTCAAGCAGCAAAAGTCAAACTCATTACTTCCGATCACACAAAATTTTTTTCATATTGAATAAGTTGCTATTGAAATCTTATTCTGACCTCCCAAACTGTGCCTTATGTTCTCTTTGGATGTCGGAATAAGTTAAAAAGTCGTAACCCAAGACGTAACTTGTTTGATGTGAGTCTTTTATATTGTGATTGGAAGCTATAAGTTTGATTTTTTATTCTTAAAGATTTTGGAGTTGGAGTCCATGATTTTCTTTGATAGCATATTTTACCTCTGAGGTGAGTTATCTTATTTCAAAGAAAAAAAAGGGAACTGATGGTCGAATATGGAGTGCCATTCTACACACTAGATCCTAGCTACCTATCACCTGTCAAATACTAAAAAGATTTTTTATATGCTGAACAACATGTTCGTGCATTTAAATAGGCCCTTAACCTTTTTTGGATTTTGAATTAGTTGTCTAGTAGGAAAATTGTCTTTTGTTATCAACATATTGCAAGTAAGGAGCTTCTTTAGCTCTTGGAAGACCTTAGGAGCCATGATTTGTTGGGATAGCAAATTTCACATGTGATGATTTATTTTATTCCAAATAAATGACTTTGAAAATGAATATGGTATACCTTTAGGGCGCGTTTGGGTCGCACTATGAAAGATTACTAGGAGTAAAAAGATATTCGAGAATCTTATTCCTATTCATCTCATTACTAAGAATATAGTATTTCGGTGTTTGATTCGTACGGTCATATTATTTAATCATGTTATTAAAAATTACAAAAAATATACAATTAATTAATTTATTTATACAATTAATTTTAGATAATGCTATAAAAAATTTTAATATCTTTTTAGAAAAAGGAGAGAGAGAATATAGGTTAGAGAGAGAGAGAGAGAAAGCATAATTAAAAAAATAGGAAGAGAAATAAAGTCGAGGTTAGAGAGAGTGAGAGAGTTGAGATTTTAAAAAAAGAGGGGGAGAGAGAGCTTAGTTTAGAGAGAGAAAAAGAGTTGAAGTTTAGAAAGAAAATGATAAGTTTAGAGAGAGAAATAAGGTTAGAGTGTAATGAAAAATAATACCAACTAACCGGCGGGTAGAGAGAGAAAAAAATTAGACGTATTATGATTAACCCAATCCATTAATACGAGGATACCCACCCTCCCTCAAGGGAATGAGATTAGTACTTTGGGATGAATCTTATTCCCAAGTAAATTCAATATTACCAACTAGATTACTTAGTGCATTTAGCCAAACACCGTCATATTTTTTTATTCCTATTGAATTATTAGGAATCTTAAAAAGATAGCGCGAACCAAACGCACCCTTATAGACATTTGATCATACTTCTTATCTACTAATTATTGAGTAAATAGTAGAGACGAACAAGATCCTCCATGTATCCAAATGGACCCTTAACTACTTTATGTTTATATAAAAAAATTATGGTTTTGTTTTTTTTTTTTTTGCAAATAAAATTTTATATGAAAGATTACAGTAGTGTGATGGTGAGATTGGGTTTCGTTTCTTTACCTTTAAACAAAAGTTAAACTTCTTTTTTCTTTTCTTTTTTTTTTTTTTTTTTTTTTTTTTTTACATTAGTTAATTTTTTTTTGGGGGGGGGGGGGAGGGGTTGGGGGGAGTTGGGGAGTTGTCAAAGGTCAACCTCATAGCAAGAATTTGCATTAAAGAAGAAAAGGGAAACAATGGCAAACAATGCCAAACATTTGTTTACTTTTATGAAAAATTATCTTTTTCCTAGTTTGTTTGAAACACTAACAACCACTTCCTACTATCTATGGTTGATTGTTACTGTGGGACTATTCTAAAGATTGGGTTTGAACCCCATTCATGCCTTGCTACAAAATAAGGGGTTTTGAACCCTTTGGGTTGGGGGCAGAATCTTATGGTAGAGGCCCACAGACAACTTTGATTTTTTTTTTTTTAATAGATATGCTGAAAAACATGTTATGGACTAATGAATCATCTATGTGAGAGTTCAGGAAATACATTATTTAAGTTAAAAGTAAAGGGATCAAGTCACCGTATCAGGATGGTAGCGGAACATTCTATGGATTTTAGACTACTACTGCTTGATTAGATGATATCTTGCTATCTCTGGCCTGATCTCAGTACCAATTATTTTCATAGGTACGATGACTGCCTCATCCACTTCTCTGACTTGCACTTCCTCACCTCCACGGGCAACTCGCAGCAAGCGGTCTTGTATAACAGCAACAAAATCACCTACAAACCCCATGTATTTGATGAAATGACTGCATGGTTGATCAATAGAACAGCCGACTGGGCAGCACACAACACAAAGAGTAGGTTTGCGACGGCGGAGGCAAAGTACACAGCCGATATACCGTTATACGGGTAAAAGATTTAGCTATTAGAGAAAGGTTTTCAGATAAAGGACATTTGACTGGAGGTAAGTATATGGAAATGAAAAAGTAAACTTCTGGGAACTTGACTTTACATCCCCTTAGGAGGAAGTTAGCTTCTTAGAAGTGAGCTTTGTGTCATTAATTTCATTTGCACTTTAGTTAACGAAACAAATTGTAGTTACACGAGTTTGGAACTATAATCCATCATTACTTACCTCCAATGTTATTTTATCTTGTAATAGATCCGAGAATTTGAAGACTTATGATTTCAGTATCTAATCTTTTATATTTTTTTTGCTTTTGGTATCTCTTTTGTACGTTTTGTCAAAACTTAATGGTTTCATAAAAAGTGCCACTTTTAGAATATCCCATCAAAACGGCTCCAAACACCATTTAGTTTTGATGTTGTTGTGGAATAAACATTTATGATAATTTAGGCACCAAAATTAGAACAGATTACAAAGTGACCTATAGTTCAGTTAGTGTCTGTACGATTTTATTCCAGAATCAAGACTTTTGATAGGTCTAAGACGTTGACGTTGAATTTACTCAGTGAAATTTAGTAATCTCACTTAAGCAGTGAATGGGTCCATTAGGATTTGAACCAAGGTTTCAAGTGCTGCCCCGTGCTGTACCATGCCCCTAAGAAGGGGGCACGGTACAGGGGGGGGCTCATAGGACCCCCTTGTGTCTCGCGCGATACCCCCTAGTTATCTAATGATTCTAATCTTATCTATTCTAGAATCTAATCTAATCCAATCTAGATTTACTTAATCTAATCTATAAAATCTCATCAAATGTAATCTAATCTAGAATCTAATATTACCATATATTTAAATTTTTCTTATTCATTCTAATTTATAATTACGAAATGTAATCAAATCTAATCTAGAATAATCTATTAGAGAATTAAATATAGTAGAATATATCTAATTAAATTCTATTTACATAATTCCAAATTGCCTAAATTAATCTAACCTAGTTCAAAAATTCTAACCTAAAATTATCTTATTTAATCTAATATTGAATCTAATCTAATCTATTTTATATTTAAGTTTCCTAATCTGATTTAGTCTAGTCTAATCTTATGAGCAAACTAATATAATTTAAAATTACTTAAGTTGTTTCTATTCTAATCTAGAATTTGTAAATTAGCATAAATAAATTTTTTTTTTTTTTTTGAGAGATAGGTAGCATGCTACCCGCTTCGTTTATTTCGTTTTGAAATAAACTTAGCTAGAAATGTGAATCAACTAGGATTTGAACTTGGGACCTCGGGTACCAACCACCAAGCCGTTTGCCACTTGCGCTAGGGACGGTCAGTAAATATAAAATATTTTTGATTAATATTATTAGATATATTAGAATATATAGTTGATTATAGTAGATTATATAGCCAATTTAATTTGACAATATCAACAATATCTATGTCAAAATTGCCAAATAAATCTTGTATCTGTAGATGACAATATGCTATATAATCCACCGCAACGATCTATGTGGAGCTCTTTGTAAAGATGTAAATTTAAATAAGTATTATACTTGTGAATTTTATTATTGTATTTTAATTTTTATTCTCTATGAGGTATAGTTGTACGTTATATATAAAAAAGATTATCACTATATTAATTGATAAGTGTCGTAAGCTATACATAACTAATATTCATAATTATTTACTAAATCTTTCAAAATAATATTATAAGAGTATATTAGGACCAAAAAAACTAAAATAAGCCTATGCCAAAGCGTACCATTAGGAGGTCATATGTATCTATCGGCACGCAAGCGTGCCACGTGTTGGCACGGAAACGTGTTAGTGCCGTACCATGTCAGGCAACAATCGGCATGCCCCTGTGCCACGGCACTTTAATCCTTGATTTGAACTCTCAAGAGGTATAATCTCCTACTATGATACTGTGTGAAACAACTTTTGGGTTTTTTTTTTTTTTTTTTTTTTTTTTTCCCTCTAAAAGCACAGGATATTAAATAAGAGAATGGTTCTTAATATCAAAATTCACAGGTTGGTGCAGTGTACACCAGATTTGACGCCAGTAGAGTGCTGGCAGTGTCTGCAAAGTCTAATTGGCGAGATGCCCCAGTGGTTCTTAGGGAGAGAGGGCGGGCGAATTCTTGGAGTGAGGTGCAATCTCCGGTATGAAGTGTATTCATTCTTTGATGTGGCACCCTCGCTAAGGCTTGTTCTTCCGGTAGTAAGTGCTCCAGCGCCTGCTCCTGTTGTACATACCCCAGTATTTGTTCCGGCTAGGGAAGAAGGTAAGGGGAAAAAAAGGTTTTGTTTTTTCAATTTGTTTCAGTATTTAAATACCCGTGAAAAATTGTTCATTTACATTTATGACCCCTTGAAAGTGTGTATTTTCTTACATACTTTAAAAGACCCTGATTGCCTTTACAATACCCTTTAAGAACTTGGTTTCTTTCACAAATGTCCGTCCTTAAAAGATTTGTTCTTGTTTAAAATCAACTTCAACTCTCTAATTGAATGTTTATCCAATTTAAGGACAATGGGTCTTTTTGTGTGAAACTAGAAATTTGTGGGACGTAATGATAAATTCGGTTGTTGACATGTTATTTTCTGAAGTTCAGGAGGTAAGGTTGTCATCAACCAAAGACAGAGGAACAGGAAGTAGCAGATATCAGTAAGAACCATTTATTTCGATATACAAAAAAAAAAAAAAAAAGAGAAACGAAAAATAGATATAAGCAAATATTAGTAGTTTTGGCTATATTGTTCCCTGTAGGATAAGCAATAATTTTGCATCTCCCACATTTAGATGTTGGTTGATTTTAATAGAATTATCAGGAGAATAATTTATCTGGGGGAAAAGCAATTAGGAAAATGAAAGATCAAGAGAAGTTTAAGAAACTGTCAACAATAAGGAGCACTTCATTAGTATTCTGGTTTATAGGTATCACAAATATTAGAAAATGATCTGTTCACTAGAAGTGAGTCTAACTTTAATCTTAAAGTTGCATATGTTTTTTTATTATGAACTTGTTGTAAACAAATTAATTAAGAAAGAGCAAACATGTGCTTGGAAAAATATGCTTTCGCTAGTATTATTGTTATCTTCATATTTCTCATGAGAATGATGTGATAAGGATAGAGTTTATTAAATTGTTGCCTACTAGTAGAAAAGTCAACACATCAGCCATTTTCACCCACTTATGTTGACTTCCAATTGTAATTTGACCCGCAGCATGAAGCGGGAACTTGCTAAGATTCCTCCTTAAATTGATCCTTCCTTCCGTGACTCAACATGAAATTCAATAAAAAAAATCTTTAGTCCAAATCAGATCACTGTGACATGTCATTTCTCAAGACTACACTGCACACCGTATTGTTCCTGGTATCATCGATAGTCACTTCTATCACTCTCTTCTATTTCTCTCAGTCAATTCGTTGGAAGAAATAAATTCTCAAGTTCTCAACAAGGTAGAGCTGAAAAGATGAAGGTGGCATTAGTATATTAAACTGACTCAAGCACTTAACTGGTGGGATTCAAGTTGAATCTGAGGAAGAGCAGAATTCTAATCCAATTAGCTACAACTTATAAATGATGGTCTTCATCAGATCCAACCTATTGTTCTGAAGCTGAGTCTGAGTTTAATTATCTTTATTACGAGTTTTAGGATTATTCATTCATGATAAATCACATCTCATTTGCACCAAATTGGTGAGTTAGCATGCATGAGGCATATTATGTCCCTTTCCTAATTGTTTTTGCCCTGTCCTAAAGGATAGGTTAGTGACACTGCATGATACCATGAAGTTGACATGATGCTCAATTACATAGGCATTAATGTGGATGACACTTGGGTACTCCTAACCTATCGTTTTTTTTTTGTTGTGTACTTATGCCCTTGTCACTGCTCTAGTCAAGTCAATGACGAAACAATCTAAGGTATCTGACTTTTCAATGGACTAAAACGACCGAGCAACTCCCACTCCCTGACACTGATAGATTAGCCAACTTACCCACCAATCACTTTCGTGAACTTCTTATATGTTAAATTACAGGAGATTAGCTTGATAACTGGGAAGAGAGGCCCATAGAAACTGAAGTACTCTTGCAATGAAAGTCTGAAATATTTGTACATTAAAATACTAGGTTCATTAAAATACTAGGTTCATAAGATACAAAATAAATGGAAATTTCAGATATCAGCCAATATGCTGGCCAACCATCCCAAAATTAGCAGCAAAGTTCGACCTGCATGAACAGAAGGTTCAAGTTCTTTATTATGTTTTGAAGTAATGCTAACTAATTTATCGTGAGGTATTACATACAACTTTAGCGGTAATTATTTTCTCTTGGATTTTTGGTGGCCATCCTCCACCAAGTTACTTTATTAATTAATGTTAGACTAACAACATTTTTAGTTGAGTTGTCATAATTGGAATAGTCAATGACATGAGAGAAATTCCCCCGTCCTTATACTCGTGGGGATCCCCATCCCTGCGGGTACCCCCCTCCCTACAGGAATTTTAAGAAATTTTTTAAATTATTTTTTTTTTGAAATTTAATTACATTAAAGTTTAATATTAATTCAAATTATTTTAAATTTCATCCAATTATTATTCTACTGTTTAGTCATTAATATTATCTGACTATCATACTTTATAATAAATTAAATATGTTAATTATATTTTATTATATTGAAAATTATCGAGGAAATTAAGACATTATGTATAAATAAACTAAGACATGTAATTTAATTTATTATATATTTGAGAAGAAACTGTAGTGGGGATCGGAGATATGCGGGATGGGGAGTAGTATTCCTGTCCCTGCCTTGTCCCCACAAGTTGGGAAAATCCTCCCCCAATTCCATCCTTGCAGGGCCAATACCTCCATCCCCGCCTAATTTGGGGCTGATCCCTGCAGGTGCTAGGGTTTAGGGGAAATTTGCCATCGCTACGAGTACTAATCTCATGTTTTAATAAGTCAAAGGCACCGACTTTTTGTTTGGTACCAAATCAAGATAGAATTAAATTGATTTTAAATTTCGTGAATTTAAGTCAATGATTTTGGACCTGAATTCTTTTGTTTAGAATGAGCGGGATTGTATTGAATTTCATTCTCTACTTTCCCAGTTCAGTCCTTACTCACATGGGTTAAAGAGGACTTTGGGAGGGTATATCATTTTTCATACATGTGGGAAACACAAATCGTGGCAAATCGAACCTTAAACCATCGAGTTTTCTTATACTTGCTGAAATCATCCGAATTCATGGCAAATTAATTTTAATCATACCTACTAATGTTTCCAAACATAGGACTCGCTAAATTCTCATTTACAATGCAATCGGAATCAGTGAATTGAAGGATTCCTATGAAGCACGAATACTTCAAATTTCATGCCGTACCCGTATCGGATACGTATCGGATACCGATACGCGCCCGATACGTGTCCGATACGGGAATGAAGTATCCGGCATTTTTAAAAAATAAAAAAATATCGGATGCGGCTCGGATACATGAGGGATACGGCGGGATACGGGGGGGACACGGCCAGGTTCTTTTTTGGTCTAAAATGATCAAAACTTAAAATTTTTTTAAAAGTGCACGTCCAAACCTATTGGAAATAAGGAAAAGAGTGAGAAAACCATCAATCTCTGTTCAATTTATCATTTCCTCTATTTTTTTGCTCTTGAACGGTAGAAGGCGCTCCCTCTCGTTCTATCTTCACACAGTATTTGCTCTCTTTCATCTAATTTGTCAATCTAGCATTAAGCAAACAAAGACTATAGAGAATATGATTTTTTTCCTTCTCTATTAAATTGTTAGCATATTTTTTTATTACTATTTTAATTATAGAACTAACAAAACAGACATATATATTGAATGGCTAATTATCTAGTTTGTGCGACTATGTATCTATTGTTGTCATTTGATAAAGTTGGATGATAGTTGGTTTGATACTTTTTATATTATTATTTTATATGATTGATTATCTTTTTTTATAAACATATGTAGAATAATTATACAAGTTAATGCATATTAAAATATATTCCTTAATATAGTCCAGATATCCTGATTGTTCTCAATATCATTACATATAATCAACATATATTTAAATATATTTAAAATAATATTTTATTCAAGTATATCTCGCGTATCGTATCCTAGAAGTTTTAGGAATTGACGTATCACCGTATCCGTATCGTGTCGTATCCGTATCCCCGTATCCGTATCTGTGCAACATAGAAGGATTCCAAACAGGGTGTTAGCCAATTTACAAAGTTAGCTGCAAACATACTCCAACGAATGCATGTCTTCAACTTACGATCGCAAGCCTCCAATTTTATCACTCTTTGCTATTTTGATATGGATTTACATTATATTGTCATATGGAAATTGCAGGAAAGAAGAAGAATGTAACAGCAACAGTTCTCGCAATTGCCCTACCTCTAGCTACTGCTCTTGTTCTTGTATCTGCTATCTGCATTTGCTTCTGGAGGAAGAGATCAGCAATAAAACAACCACTATTATGTAAGTAACTTGTATGTAAATGGGCTTTACTACTGTCCAAGCGTACAGCTGGCTATGTGGGATCAAAACAAAGTTAGGTTATGCAAACAATGTCACCTATTGATGCAAAAGCTTTCTCAGCATGATTGATGATTTAATTTGGAAAGTCTCTAAAAATCCTTATGCGTATGTATGTATGCATGCATAAATAAGCACAAACGTACATGTAACCTTGTCTATCCTACTTCAACAGATGAAACTACTGCAGAGGAGATCAGAAGTGTTGACTCACTGCTTATTGATCTGCCAACACTGAGAGCTGCAACTGGTAATTTTGATGAGGTCAATAAACTTGGTGAGGGAGGATTTGGTGCTGTTTATAAGGTATCACAACATTTTGTTTTCTGGAAAGGTGCCTTTTCTGTACTTTTGGGCAAAAAAGTATAAAACATTCCATCCTCCCAAAGAAATGAAAGTAAATAAAAACATCAT
Source organism: Ananas comosus (assembly GCF_001540865.1). Taxonomy (NCBI): domain Eukaryota; kingdom Viridiplantae; phylum Streptophyta; class Magnoliopsida; order Poales; family Bromeliaceae; genus Ananas; species Ananas comosus. The sequence goes on from NW_017893506.1 coordinate 60,367, forward strand.
TTTTTTTACAAGTCTCTGTAGTCTGTAAGTTGTGTAACAAAATATTCTTACTCTAAAGAATTTTGTCATGTAATAGAATTTAGTACAATTGTGAAAACCATTAATGTGTGACACAATATGTTGGTCTTTCTGAAATCAAAACACTTATTAGTTGAGGATTAAAAATGACTAAATTTCAGGGAGTTGTTAGGGATTTAGGGTGGAGTGGGGTGGGGGCCGGCTGAGGCACCATACATACAGATTTTCTTTATTAGAATGTGCTGAGTAATGCAAAAGCTTATTGCTGTCTTGTCCATTAGACTGTTGAATATCATAATACAAAAACATTGTTCTTCGATAACTTAAGCTTTTAAAGAACAACGGTTATTTCTCATAATTTAATATCGTATCAAAGCAGGAGGTCTTGAGTTCGATTTCCGCTAGCCTCCTAGTGTTATTTAATTTTCTCCTATTTAATTAAGTCCACATCTTAGCTATCAAAAAAGTCTCTAGCTCAGACATGAGGGAGAGTGTTGAATAATAATATAAAACACTGTTTTCTTTTCTGATCACTTAAGCTTTTAGAGAACAACGATTATTTCTCACAATTTAACAGACAAAATACATGTTTCTTTTGTGAGTCGGTCCTTTGAGCTTAATATCTAAACTTGTTTAGGGGATCCTACATGATGGGCATGAGATAGCAGTTAAAAGACTATCAAGAAGCTCAGGGCAAGGAATAGAGGAACTGAAAAATGAGCTTGTTCTTGTAGCCAAACTTCAACACAAGAATCTTGTAAGACTTCTAGGCGTATGCTTGGAGGAGCAAGAGAAGCTTCTTGTCTATGAATATGTGCCTAACAGAAGCTTAGACACCGTTCTTTTTGGTAACACTTCACTTCACCTTTGACCTTTTTACGGAGCAAAATGTCATTTTGGCTGGCTTTTNATATAAATATAAAATATAAAAATTTAAATTCTAATATAAATAAAAAAGTGATAATATTATTAATTTTTATTTATAATTACCCACTTTAAATCTTATTCCATCTTACCTAATCAAACGTTATTTTTCTTATTATCAGGAATAACCCAATTTTCATCCAAACGCAAAATTGATCTAATCCCTTCTTATATCTCAATTTATACCTATCCCTGGAATACCCACTTTTTGCTTATCCCCGAACCAAACGATACCTTAAAGAACAACGGTTATTTCTCATAATTTAATATCGTATCAAACCAAGAGGTCCTGAGTTCGATTTCCGCTCGCCTCCTAGCGTTATTTAATTTTCTCCCATTTAATAAAGTCCACATCTTGGCTATCAAAAAGTCTCTAGCTCAGACGTGAGGGAGAGTGTTGAATAATAATATAAAACACCGTTTTCTTTTCTGATCACTTAAGCTTTAAAGCACAACGATTATTTCTCATAATTTAACAGGCATAATACATGTTTCTTTTGTGAGTCGGTCCTTAGAGCTTAATATCTAAACTTGTATAGGGGATCCTACATGATGGGCGTGAGATAGCAGTTAAAAGACTATCAAGAAGCTCAGGGCAAGGAATAGAGGAACTGAAAAATGAGCTTGTTCTTGTAGCCAAACTTCAACACAAGAATCTTGTAAGACTTCTAGGTGTATGCTTGGAGGAGCAAGAGAAGCTTCTTGTCTACGAATATGTGCCTAACAGAAGCTTAGACACCGTTCTTTTTGGTAACACTTCACTTCTTCTTTGACCTTTTTACGGAGCTAAATGTCATTTTGGCTGGCTTTTGGAATACTACTCTACTTTGAGGCGAACAAGCAAGGCATTTTGCAGACAAAAAGTCCAAAATTTTTGCTATTGCGGGGAGCTGAAAGCTTGAAATGAGCTGCTAGAACCCCACAGCAGATGCTCTGAATTGAAGCTTCTGCTTCTGCTGCAATGAGAAGCTGGTAGGAGTTATCGTAATGAGAAGCTCTAGAAAAGCTAAACAGGTCCTAAGTCCTAACTATATTGGATCATTCTGTATTTGCTTTCATTTAGTCCTTTTCCGAACTTCAAACTAAATCTAGTGGAAGCACTTTTCTAGTTTGAATTGCTCTTTTTTTATCTGAAATTTTGTGTAATGTAATTTGCAAAGATTCTGAGAAGAAGCAGCAGCTTGACTGGGGGAAGAGGTATAGGATCATTAATGGAATAGCTCGAGCACTAGTATATCTGCATGAAGATTCTCAGCTGAAAATTATTCATAGGGATTTGAAAGCTAGTAACATTTTACTAGGCGCAGACATGAACCCTAAGATTTCAGACTTTGGTCTGGCTAGGCTTTTTGGAGGAGATCAAACTCAGGGGGTCACGAGCCGCGTTGTTGGGACATTGTAAGTAAACAATTTTCTCCATTTGCCACATAATAATCTTTTTACCTTCCTTTTACATATATTTATATCCTTGCAAAGTTACCTATTTTTTACATATACGCCCCTGTAAAATATGAATTCTTGCATACATCCCTTGAATGTGTATTTTCTTGCATAAATACCCTTGTTTTTTGTTGGTCATGGAAGGACATGGTTTTCAGCATTAGGACAGGTTTTCAAAGAGGCAGTTTTTTACATACAAAGAAATTATATGTAACATAATAGGGTTCTGAAAGGGATACATGAAATTGCAGATGTTGCATGGATAATGTATGTTAAAGTAGATAAGTTTGCCGGATTATGTTAGTTTGTATTTTTGCATATCACTTTTCTTGTTACTTTTCTCATTCTACGTCCAATTTTGAACTCTATTCTCATCAGTCATTACAAGTTTCATTAAAAATTATCTTATAATGCATTTTCAGTGGATATATGGCACCAGAATATGCCATGCACGGCCACTTCTCAATCAAGTCAGATGTATTCAGCTTTGGTGTTCTTATTCTGGAGATCATCACATCGAGGAAAAACACTGCTACCCTCAAATCTGAGCAGGCTGAAGATCTCTTAACCTATGTGAGTGTTTCAAGTGTGCAGCTCCTTTCAGAATAAAGAGCCTTTTTCGTCCAGCTTCTACTTTCTTGAAATAANGAGCAGGCTGAAGATCTCTTAACCTATGTGAGTGTTTCAAGTGTGCAGCTCCTTTCAGAATAAAGAGCCTTTTTCGTCCAGCTTCTACTTTCTTGAAATAATTGTCTGCTTCATATTTATGAAGGGGAACTGGGCAATTGGCAAACTGAAAAAAATATCTAGAGCTTTAAGTTGTGGCAGGAAACCAAAATAAGCTTTTGATACCCCAAAAGTAGAAGCTTCAAGCTTCTAAATGTAGAGGAAGAAGTTGATGGGGCTTATATGAAAATGCCCTTAGTGCTTATTTTGACAGCACAAGTTGAAAAATACTTACTTTTGACGCTCTCGCTATAGATCCATAATGAAGGGCCCTTTTGGCTTGGTTGGAGCTTCCGTCTAATTGCTATTTGACAAGGTTATTTGAGGAAGCACTAATATCTTCTTTTTTTTCAGAAATTTCCTTGATAGCTTTCTTGCTACAGCAAATGAATTGCAGTCTTTGCTTTTGGTGTCCAAAAACAAATTTCAGATTCCCGTCACAGCAAAATCTCCAGAGTGTTTTTTTTTTTTTCTTGGCCAAATCCTAGGTTCTAGAACCTTATGTTTGTTTGGCTCAATAGGCACAAAATGCACATTTGTTTTCTGATTTTTATTTTTCCTCTGATTTTTTACGTACTAAAACTGCATTCATGTAGATATGGGAGCATTGGATCAACGGAACAATTCTAGAGATAGT
>NW_017893507.1:0-30102 GCF_001540865.1 Ananas comosus
TATATATATATATATATATATATATATATATTGTAGAGCTACTATACTATCGGAAGTATAAAGGATCTGATGTTTCCAACTTTTTGACCATTGGATCAAAAATTATACGGGTGGGATGATTGCGGTCTCCCCAGAGTTGAGTATTACTCCTAGGGTTGAGTGGTCCCCACAGGATAATAGTATTAATCCAAAGGTTAGAAATGATCAAAGGAGTTAATCTAAGGGCCCAAAAATCGAAAGTACCTGATCCTTTATGCTTTCGATAGCATAGTAGCTCTACTATATATATATATATATATATATATATATATAGTTGAGCTACAATACTCTCAAAAGCACCAAAAGAGTGGTGCTTTTGAGTTTTTAGCCATTGGATGTAGAGATGTGTTGAGATGATGGTGGTAGATGGTGATGGGTGAAATAGTGTTTGATCCAAAGGCTATTAGTAATCAAGGAGTAGATCCAAGGGCTAGAAACTTAGAAGCACTAAGGGGTTGGTACTTCTAAAAATATTATAGCTCAATTATATATATATATATATATATTATAATAATATATATATATAAAAATTGAGCCATCCTATGCTTTTAAAAGTACCAAGTTATGGTGCTTGTAGATTTTTAGCCATTGGATTAAGAGATATGTGGTTAGGATGATGTGGGCCCTCTAGGTTGAGTGGGTGGTTGGTTGAATAGTATAATCTAATGGTTTCAAAATGATCCGAGCAGTAGATATCTAACGGTAAAAACTTACAAGCACCAAGTACTTGGTACTTTACGAGCACCATAGCTGGAATCTATATCATAATATATATATATATATATATATATATATATATATATAGAGCTAGGCTTCTATGCTTTCGAAAGTACGGAGGCCTCCGTACTTGTAAGTTGTTTTCGATGATGAGACATCCGATTCAACGATCGGTTCCGTTGGACATGATCTACGCTATTGGAACTATCTAGAAATCAAATTACATAATTTTTTGACTCCGTTTGCCAAGTGAACGAGTAGGCTCAAAATGAACGGCTGAAAATAAAAATCTCATAAAAAATAGTGATAAAAGATTCAAGTTTCAAATTGGAAGTATGGTTCTTTCTCTTGATATGAAGTAGAATTTTCTATTAAAGTTTCATGTAATTTGGATACATCTACGCCCTTGAACTTAAAAATGGACTACATCGGCCGTTAAAATAGTCATTTTTGAGACCCTATGATCGCTTGGTAAATGATGTCGAAAAATTATAAAATTTGATTTCTAGATAGTTCCAATAGCGTAGATTATACCTAATGGAGCCGATCGTCGAATCGAAAGTCCTATCATCGAAAACAACTTACAAGCACGGAGGCATTCGTACTTTCGAAAGTACGGGAGACGTACTATATATATATATATATATATATATATATATATAGTCTGGCTACTATGCTATTAATAGCACGAAGCACTTGGTGCTACCAAGTTTTCCGCCGTTAGATCTACCTTTTTGATCATTTTCACCCGTTAGATCATACTATTCAACCAACCACCCACTCAACCCTACGAGGCCCACGTTATCCTAACCGTACATCTCTTAATCCAATCGCCAAAAACTTGGTAGCACCAATGACTTGGTGCTATTAATAGTATATTGGCCTAGTTCTATATATATATATATATATATATATATATATATATATATATATATATATATATATATATACTAGTTAAGTGGACGTGCAATGCACATCGCACAAATACTAAAAAATAAAATTTATTGCACGTCGCACAAATACTAAAAAATAAAATTTTTATAAATACATATTATAGATTCGATATATAATATTTAATCATTACCAAAATAAAATGACATAAATAAAAAATAAAATTACAATATCATCAAAAAAAGAACATGATATCATTGAAAAAGAAACACAAAATTCGTCACTAAACTAACTAAAAATGTTACTATCAGTCTCCCTTCTATACAAATTTCACTGAAAGTAAGAAAAATAATAAAGTAAATATTAGTAAATCGTCAAAATAGATAAAAAAATATAAATTTAATAAGAATTCATATAAGTAAAAATTTTTAGCTTAATTTTATTTCTTGAGTTTTTGGAATAGATGGATTAAGCACGATTTTACTCGCAAAACTTTGCTAAATAAATTAATCCTGATAAATAAATTTAAAATACTACAAAAAAATAGAATATTAAAAAATATTTATCCTAATCAGTTGTTATATTAACGTGCACTGCTGTTAATATAACAACTGAATTGTTTGCAATAGCGTCTCTCCACATGCCAATGTGTGTTAGCACTATTTTGTCCTAGAGGATCATTCTAATTCGACTCATGTTTCAATCCATCCAAATAATTAGTTATTAATAATTTTTTTCATGTGAAATGATAAAAGGGAGAACACTTTACCTTCATGTTTAGGGCGATTAACATCATACAAATAAAGAGTGATTGATTTGAACAACCATTCCTACAATATCTAAGAAAACTGAAATAGTATAGAAGTTCGTATTTAGTAGTAGTATAGAAGGTGGCGAAGGCAACAATGTGTCGGCGCCGATGATGACTATGTGCTGGTATCGACAATGGGACAAATGAGAAATAATATTATTAAAAAATATTTGAGAATATTTGAGAAAAATATAGATAAAAATAAAAAAAAATATTATTAAAAAATATATATTTTATATTTGAAAATATATAGGTAAAAATAAGAAAATACTAAAAAAAAATGCTAAACTAGTATAAAGGCATATTAAAAAAAATTCAGATGAAACCAAAATACCTCTCTAACTATGACAAATGCGATAATGTGCCGACGCTAGTGATGTGATGATGTACCAGTGTCGACGACGGAGATAAGTAAAAAAGAATATTATTAAAAAATATTTGAGAATATTTAAGAAAATAATAGCAAAAATTTAAAAAAAATATTACTAAAAAAATATATGCTTTATATTTGAGAAATATATAAGTGAAAATGAGAAATACCAAAAAAATACTAAAACAGTATAAAGGCATATTAAAAAAAGTGAAATTTTCAGATGGGATCAAAATACCTCTTCAATTGTGCGAAGGTGGCGAAGATGGCAAAGGCGATAATGTATCGGCGCCGGTGATGACGACGACGACTATCGACAACGGGGACAAATGAGAAAGTATATTACAAAACAAATATTTAAAAATATTTTTAAAAATATAGATAAAAATAAAAAATATATATTACTAAAAAATATATACTTTATATTTGAGAAACGTATATGTGAAAATAAGAAAAAATAAAAAAAGATATACTAAAATAGTATAAAGGCACATTAAAAAAAAAAAAAATTTTCAGATGGGATTAAAATACTTCTTTAATTATGACGAAGGTGGCGAACACGAAAATGTATCGGCACATGCAATAGTGATGAGTAGGACGATGATGATGTACCACTGTGACAAATGAGAAAATATATTACTAAAAAAATATTTGAGAAAAATATAGATAAAAAGAAAAATTGATACTACTAAAAAATAAATGAGAAAATACCAAAAAAGATATGCTAACAAAAAAGATATGATGTATATATTGTGTATATAAATATTATGATGAAATAAGGTTGGGTAGTGTAGATATTATATGCGAGGGTATTAAGATATATTCTATATTTGAAAATACGGAGAATATTTTGGTGGGTATTATTTAAATATTGAATATTTTGCTAAAAAAATTTAAAATTATATTTAATTAACGATTTAGTTTTGATTGGGCGGGTATTAATTTTTTTTTAGAAATAATCAATACTTTTATGATACATTATTTAAATACTGAATATTTTACTAAAAATATTTTAAATTATATTTAATTAACGATTAACGATGTAGTTTTGATTTTGAGGTATTAAAAATTTTTTAGCAATATTTAACGCTTCTATGGCGCGCCAAATTTTAATACTCGTTAAAATTAAATTTACTATCTTATGTGAGGAAAAATCTACTATTATGAATTAAAATTTAAATTATCAAATTCGCGGGTATTAAATTTTGGCGGGCATTATAACTTTAAAATTTAATTTTGAATATTACGTTATGGGCATTTGAATACTACGTGTTGGCAGGTATTATGTTTGAAAAGAAAAAATATTTGAGAAAACACGTGGATAGCAAATAAATTTAATTTTACGTATTACGTGATTAGCGGAGGTATTACATGATTGGTGGGTATTACGTTAGATAAGAGATAAATTTAGTTTTACGTATTACATTATTTATGGATAGAAAAAAAATATTTGAGAAACGCGGCGTAGATAGGAGATAACGGATATGGAGGGTATTTTTGTCAACAAAAATGACAGATACTTTTATTTTTATTTGTTGGATGAGATCCAATTGTGAAAACTTAAAATCTATATTTGAGAATAAATTATTATTTAAAGATTTATTTAAAATGGATGGTTGAAAATTATCGGACACGACAATATTAGTAAAAAAAATAGAGGCATTTTTGGAAAGAAAAAAAATTCAAAACTCATGCTTTTATAAGTAGTATATATATATATATATATATATATATAGGTAGGTTGGTATACTATCGGTAGCACGGAGGTTTTCATGCTACCAAATTGTTTTCGATGATGCGGTTTCCAAATCGACGATCGGCTCCGTTAAACTTGATCTACACTATTGAAAGTATTTGGAAACTAAATTTTATAATTTTTCGACATCATTTACCTATCAAACGAGTAGTAGAAAAATGAACGGTTGAAAATAAAAATTTCATAAAAAATAATGATAAAAGACTTGAATTTAAGAACAGAGGTGCTGATCTTACCCTAAATAGTGAAAAAAATTTTCTATAAAAATTTGATCAGATTTGGATTATTTTATACCGTTAAATTCACAAATGCATCACATCTACCATTAAAACTGTCAATTTTGAGACCTTTTGATAACTAGCCAAATGATGTCGAAAATTTATAAAATTTAGTTTCCAAATATTGGATTGTTTTTTCTCATATATTATTTTTTAAAATAGTATTTTATTTTTTTAATTTTTAAAAATTTTATGTATTTTTAAATAGAATTAAATAAATATAAAGTGATGGCCCGAAGCCCGGCCCGGCACGGCCTGTACCATCCGGGCCGGGGGGGGGCCGTGCTGGGCCGGGTCCAAAAACGACAGCCGGGCATGGCCAGACTTTGTGGCCAGGCCGTGCCGGGCTTGCCTTCGGCCCGTTTCAGCCTAACTTATTGTGGGCCCACCCCTATACATCAAAGGAATATTTTTTTAATACAAAATAGCTTAATTATTCTTTCTTAAAAACCTTAAGCCTCCGTTTGGTTCGGGGTTAAGGAAAAAGTAGCTATTCCAGGGATAGAGTTAAGTTCGAGGGTTTTTAAAGTTATTGGTTAAAATTTTTTTGATTTGGTTGGGGGTTAAAGTTAGTCTTAGAATAATGAAAAATACTATTTGGTTGAAGTAGGTGCGATAGAAAATAATAATGTGACGCCCCAGCTTCCCAGGGGGTCACCATCCTAGGAACTACTCCCATCCTAGCACGCTTAACTCTCTTAACCTCTTGGGTCTAGCCACCACCAAAATGCTTAAGCCGGGTTAAGAGTTTAGCCCTATTATATTTTTTATATAGGCACTGTTGGAGTCTCACAATCTCCCCTCCTTTAAGCCCTGACGTCCTCGTCAGGCTCAGACTCACAAGTACCAGGCGATGTGAGACTTATCTCGCTAGCCGTCATTCAGACCCTGGCTCAGCCGAGACTCATCTCACACTTTCGGTGGTAATTGTCTCTGATACCAACTGTGACGCCCAACTTCCCAGGGGGTCACCCATCCTAGGACTACTCCCGTCCTAGCACGCTTAACTCTCTTAACCTTTGGGCCTTGCCACCACCCAAAATGCTAAGCCGGTTAAGAGTTTAGCCCTATTATATCTTATATATAGGACTATCTGGAGTCTACAATATTTGAGATGTCAGATAGTCCTATATATAGATATAATAGGGCTAAACTCTTAACCCGTGAGTCTGAGGCTGACGAGGACGTCAGGGTTTAAAGGAGGGAGATTGTGAGACCCCAGATAGTCCTATATATAAGATATAATAGAGCCTAAATCTTAACCGCTCTGATACCAAATGTAACGACCCAGCCACTAGCAACAATAACTCGTTGGGCCCAACAATAGCCCAAAATGCTTAAGCCCAGTTATTATTACTAGTGTCTAAGTCTTTATAAACCCAATGACAACCCCGTTTCTATCGCATGTTGGGATTATTGGGGTGTCACAGACTCCCCCGTTAAGGCCTGACGTCCTCGTCAGTCCAATCACACACACAGCCCAAGATCACCAGGCGATGTGAGACTCGTTCTCGCTAGCCGGTCATCCAGACCCTGACTCAGCCGAGACTCGACACATGTCTAGCTGCGTGAACGCGCTCTGATACCAAATGTAACGACCAGCCCACTAGCAATAATAAACTCGTTGGGCCAGTCAACAGCCCAAAATGCTTAAGCCCAGTTATTATTACTAGTGTCTAAGTCTCTTATAAACCCAATGACAACCCCATTCCCATCCGATGTGGGATTATTGGGGTGTCACATACTCCCCCCGTTAAGGCCCTGACGTCCTCGTCAGTCCAAACACACACAGCCCAAGATCACCAGGCTATGTGAGACTCGTCTCGCTAGCCTGTCATCCAGACCCTGGCTGGACATGTGACAGATTGAAGTGGTATGAGGTCAGGTGGGCCGAGTCACAATCGAGACACGTGGGCGCTGTTTCTGTACGCTTTAAGTGAATTAGTTGCGTATTTCTAATAGCTCGAGCTTTTGGGATTAATGGTTAGCGCCAACGATCCGACAAGTGGTATCAGAGCCAGAGGTCACGGGTTCGATTCCCGCATGCTGCAAATGTGTGCAGGTGCTGGAGGGGGGATTGTTGGCTTTAATGGGCCAGCATCCTGCCCTGTGGCGGGAGGGCATGTGGGCCGAGGCATGTTCGAAATGGCGTGAGGCTGGGATGGGAGTAGTCTTAGGATGGGTGACCCCCTGGGAAGTCGGGGCGTCACAGATGGTATCAGAGCCAATTACCAGCCGGAAGTGTGAGATGAGTCTTGGCTGAGCCAGGGTCTGGATGACGGGCTAGCGAGACGAGTCTCACATCGCCTGGTACTTGTGAGTCTGAGCCTGACGAGGACGTCAGGGCTTAAAGGAGGGGAGATTGTGAGACTCCAGATAGTCCTATATATAAGATATAATAGGGCTAAACTCTTAACCCGGCTTAAGCATTTTGGGTGGTGGCAAGGCCCAAGAGGTTAAGAGAGTTAAGCGTGCTAGGACGGGAGTAGTCCTAGGATGGGTGAGCCCCTGGGAAGTTGGGGCGTCACATAATGATTGATAAAGAAGGATAATGATTTGTTGAAGTAGGTGGGATAAGAAAGATAATGGGTTATTATAAATAGAAAATAGTGTTTAGTTGGAGTTTGGTGGGATTAAGTGGGGTTAGCTAACTCGGAATAATTTATTTGAGGTGGGGTTATGTGGGGTTAGCTAACCCCACCTATTTTTTGGGGTGTTTGGAGATAATATGTGGGTTAAGAGATTATTCCACCCCTTAACCCCCAACCAAACAAGGGCTAATAGTTTCTCTTTCGATATTTTAAAGTTAAACACACTCAAATCAAACTGCATGCACACGACGAGTAAATCTCTGGTTATACATCCAATTTGAGACTTGGATTGAATAGTACTATTTGACTACTAAGTTATTTTTTTTTCTTGGGAATTTTGTCACAATACACAAGGTGGATACTGGTGCTCGTGCCCACCCGGTACACATCTCGAACCTTCTAATGGAACTTGCTACCAGAGGCCGAAACATCCGGTAGCAGTACTGACGCTAGTCACAGGTGAGCTCTTCGACTTTTTTCTTTTTCTTTTTCTTTTTTTTTTTGAAGCGTGTTAGTATTAGTACCTAATGTTTTTTAAATAATAAATATATAAAATTTATCTCAACAATCATTCATCCTTTTACATCCAACTGTCTAAACTTTAAAAATTTTGAATTACTATCAGACCTTTTAATTTATTTAATTTGAGTTACTTCAAAGTTTAAATTTGTTGTTTATTTTTACGAATTTAATTAGCATATTTTATGTAATTTATATAACTATAAATTTAAATATTTCAAAATTTGAATTTGAAAAACTATTAAATTACTTAAAGCAAATAAATTGCAAAATTGGATAATAAAATTAAAATTTTGAAATGTCAGATATTTGAATCGAAATAGTTTATAGTTTAGATAGATTTTATATATTTTACCACACTACAACATAATTAAGTTATATGGACACTATGTTTGGGACACTTTTGTGTAAGTGTCCCATTTATACCAAAACTTAAAAAAAAATCTACTAAGCCCTAAATATAAAGTCCAATCCAATCAAAAATAAAATGCTACTCTACTCAACCCACTCCAGTACCCAGCCCATTCGGCCCGATTACAAATAGAAAAGAAAAAAAAAAATCGATCACTATCTCCCCTTCTCTCCTCACTCAATCTATTGAAACCCTAGACGAAAAGCCCTTCCCTCTCCTCCTTCTCTGCCACCGCAGCCAACGAGGTAGAGTTCCAGCGATTGCTAAATGCTTAAATAAGTATTGATAAATTAGCAGCACTTTTTTTAGGTTTTACCGACATTCTTTAATTGTCACTATATTCCTAGCGACCCCACATATAGCAACACTTTTTAAAGTGTCGGTAATTTAGCCAGCGACATTTTTTTTGACATGTACCGACATTTAAAAGTGTCGCTATAAATCGTTTTTATTGTAGTACTAATATCTATCTGTACCTATACATTATTCTTCCTAAATTTGTCACATGGCAATGTTCCCTTCGTTATCGGATGTAGACTCCACCCTGAACTAGCTCAAGTTTTTTACAATTTTTTTTTTCTTGAATCAAATCAATCATTATTCAATGTGAGCTCTTCCGAACCGGCTCAAGTCCTTCATATATTTTTTTTAAATTTTTTTCTTAAAATAAATTCGGTTTTTCTATTTTTTGCTTCAACCGAATCAGATCACACCTCTATTTTGGGTCTAATTGTTCTTCTTCCACTTTCTTTGGATGTTATCTGTCTTCATCGGCAAGATGAATTCTATCTCTTAACATCACTTTTTCGATCATTGTTTTTTCTTTCTTAGCTATCGTTTTTTTTTTTCTATTTATTTATCCGTCGCATCATACGAGAGACTGCACTAGTAAACCACTAAAGCAGAAGAGTCAAGGTACAAACGTGTTATGCGGTGGTGATGGAATTTTATTCCATGCGACCACAGCCAATAGGAGAAAGCAAAATTTTTTTTTTTTTGAGAAATAGATAGCAAGCTACCTGCTTCATTCATTAAGTCTAATGAACTGAGCATACAAGTTGGAGGCAGCTTAGGCCTCCAAGTAAGCGGCAAAAAGCTGAAAAAAGAAAACTGAAAAGGAAAAAGAAAAAAGAAGAGGAGGTATGTGAGGGCGTCAATGCAATGTACTCCAAGTGCTTATCAGACTTGACTTGTCCAAATTGGGACCGACTTGACTTGTCCAAATTGGGAGGGACCGACTTGACTTGACGTTTAGAAAAGCAAGACATTTTCAGTGATTGCAAGTGATGGTCTCTGTTTCGACTCGAAAATATGTTTATGCCTCTCAAGCCATAAATTAAGCCATAAATTATAGTTCTAAATAACAATTGGTTCTTAAATTTTTATGTAGGTAAATTATACAATCAGTTTCTAATTAAACTATTAATTGGCGGTGCAAGCCTTTAAATTGATTAAATCTTAGTCATAACAAATGTTTTAGTCGCTAGAAGAAAAGGGATTCTATTGTCGTTTATCATGTCATTGCTCCTAAACCCATATTTGTTTTTGTTCCACCAATCGCTAGTTGGTGGACTTCTTTTTCTTTTTCAATTTCTTCTTTACCCTACTTCTACTACTAATTTCCTTCATTCTTTAATTACATAGAAATATGTCTCTATTACAATCAAAAAAAAAATTCGCGAGACTAAATGCTGCTGTGTAGCATCGATAGAGCTCCATTGTTAGAGCTCCCCCAATGTGTGTGCAAAATCACAATGTGTTTCAAGTATAGCCAATGCTGAATAGTGTAACCAACACGAGAAGTCACATGATTGTCTACTCACTCGTTACTCAATATAGCAATAGTGTGATTAGTCCTTTGACCTGTGGTGCCTCGGTTATTCACAATGAGATTAATATAGTTTCACTGTATTTACACTTGGTCTCTATATATTTGGGTTCTTTCAATGCATGTTGGCTATAGTAGGTTCGTTGTAGGAATATGATATGCACTTATATAGAATCTATCATTCTTGGTAGATAAGGGTATTAGTTCTGCGTGATTTATGAGATCGAGTTTAGAAGATCTTAGGTAGAGAGAAAATAATAGAAAGGGTTTCTGATATTAAAAATTCGAGTAGAATAAATTTAACATATGACAGACGATAGGGTTTGATGAGCTATTTTTTGACCTCCGTCTAGTTGGGACTCATGATAGAACGACTGTATCACACATTAACTGCATCTAGAGTGTCATGCCTCGCGACTGCCAATTTGGTCGGTTGGGGTATGCCGAACAGATACCGAACAGACAGAACCTCTCCTACCCGCCCAAGGCTAACTAGGCTGGAATTCTATCAATAGCACTAAGCTGTTGGTGCTATTAGTTTTTTAGACCTTGGATTGATAAATGTGCGGTTAGGATGATGTGGGACCCCTAGGGTTGAGTGGGTGGTTGGTTGAATAGTATATATATATATATATATATATATATATATAGAACTAGGTTGGAATGCTATCAATAGCACCAAGCTGTTAGTGCTATTAGTTTTTTAGTTCTTGGATTGAGAAATGTGCGGTTAGGATGACGTTGGACCCCTAGGGTTGAGTAGGTGGTTGGTTGAATAGTATAATCTAACGGGTAAAAATAATTAAAAGGGTTAACATAATGGTAGAAAACTTGATAGAACCAAATACTTTGTGCTATCGATAGCATAGCAGCCGGACTATATATATATATATATATATATAATTGAGTTAGAATACTTTTAGAAGCACCAAGCCCTTGATGCTGCTAGGTTTCTAGCCTTTGGATCTACTCCTTGATTACTAATAGTATTTGGATCAAATACTATTCCACCTACCACCATCATCTCAACCCTATATCTCTTTATCCAATGGTTAAAAACTCAAAAGCACAACTCATTTGATGCTTTTGAGAATATTCTAGCTCAACTATATATATATATATATATATATATATATATATATATATAGGCTAATGCTACTATCCTATTGGTAAGCATAAACTAGTTGGTGCTTTCATTTTTTAGCCTTTAGATCAAACATTCTACAGTTGGGATGATAGCGTCCCCTTACGGTGGAGTAGTCTCCCTAGGGTTGAGTGGTCTCCATTGCTTCCGATAGCAATGTAGCTCTATACTATTATATATATATATATATATATATAGAACTAAGCTACTTACTATTAATAGCACCAAGTCATTGGTGCTACCAGTTTTTGGCCATTGGATTAAGAGATGTGTGGTTAGGATGATATGGCCCCATAGGGTTGAGTAGGTGGTTGGTTGAATAGTATGATTTAACGGATGAAAATGATCAAAGGGGTAGATCTAACGCGCGAAAAACTTGGTAGCACCAAGTGCTTCTGCTATTAATAGCATAGTAGCCGGACTCTATATATATATACTATACTATAATATATATATAAATTATATAATATATATATTATGGATATGGAATGTTGCATTTAAGCCCCTCCAAATCTCGTACAATTGGAGTGAAAACCCTGCCAGCATGCAACATTTACGTAGTAGCACCATTCCAAGGAGCTTTACGCGATTTTATGCATTAAATAACATTATTCCTCTCCACAATGAGATTCTTCGGTAAAGTCTCTGTCTCAACTTCGAGTCCGTGCCGTTTTGTTCAAAAGTGTCAGAATTTAGCGAGACTTGTATCAGCGCGTTCCCCTCTGAGTATACTTTATTTGAACCCATCCATTCACCAAAACTCCAACGTTTCGCACATAAAATGATGGCTTCTACGGGAAGTGCTCCATTTCCACAAATTTCTAATATTGCAATTTAACCCTCCAAACTCAATATTCCCTTCCAATAATTCACCAGTGCGAGTAATTCACACAATTGTGCCTACCCCTTGAGTTTCGTGCAATTCAGTATATATGAAATGTCATACCTTTTCCATAAAAACCCAATTCCGCCAGAAGGTCAATATATGATGAGAGCAGATTTCTCGAGAACCGTACATCGAACATAAAATCTGCCTACACCATTGGATCCGGCATAGTTAGACAGTTGAAAAAAGCTATTGAATTACTAGAAACAGAGTCCGGTACGCGACAGAAGCCATCTACACTCAACGGCCCATTTCGAAAATACGAGTTAGTATTCATTTTAAGTGAAAAGTAAAAATCACGTAAAATCTTTATTTTAAATTATTTTTTGCTGAAATTTATCGGATAGTTTTAAAATTAAAATACACACGACAACATCTAAACAGATGTCAAATTTTTATAGGAGAAAATCTCAATCCTCACAACTCAGTTAGGAATATTCCTACTCTATTATTTAATTAGTACTTTCTTACCTTTCTTTTTTATTTGCTATGGAATGATGATGCACGAACATACGAAAACATGATGCGTGCATTGATATCTTCTCATAGTTGACAATGACATTTTTAATAGAAAGCTTCTTTATATATGATGACATATACCGTGTGGAATAATCGGGCGGTAAAGCAAGGCCATGTTGCCCTGCTTAATGACTGAAATATCCTTTCATGCATATCTATGCTTATATTATAATCATATTTCTACTTGAAAATATATTTATGATTATTTTGTATAATTTTCTTATTTTATGAAGGCCATGTTGCCCTCTTTAATAACAGAATATCCTTTCATATCTATGCTTATATTATAATTATATTTCTACTTGAAAATATGTTTATGATTATTTTGTGTAATTTTCTTATTTTATGAATCAATTAAGCTTAACGAAATTATAGCACAAGCTGCTTAATATAGCCCCACCTCCAAGATATATATTAATAAACTGGACTAAAATAGTCAATTGAATTTAATAAACTAGACTAGAATAGTCAATCGAAATTAATAAACTAGACTAGAATAGCCAATCGAATTTAATAATTGGATTAGAATAGTCAATCTAATTATTCATATCTCACTTTGAAAATAAAAAAAACTACAAGATTGTCACAATTATAGCCCCACCTAGAAGATATACATTAATAAACTGTACTAGAATAGCCAATCGAAATAAATAAACTAGACTAGAACAGTCAATCGAATTTAATAAGTTGGATTAGAATAGTCAATTTAATTATTCATATCAGTTTGAAAAAAAAAAAAATTACAAGACTCCCGAAATTATAGGAGAGAGAATAGAACATGAGCTATATGCAACAATTGAATATTCATGATTTGGTTTGTCTCATTGTCTGTGTGTGTCCTTCGTTTAATCCGACTCCAATAGTGTCATCTCTACAGGAAAGTTCTCGCTCCGTCCTCGAGAATACACATCTATAAACTTATATGAAGCTACAATATTTTTTGCCACGTGGCATGTTTCACCTCCCCACTCCTCTAATTATATGCAAGGTGCAATATTTAATTATATACAACTTTAAATCCAACTTTAAATCAAACCACCTTCTCTTCTTCTCAACTTCCAATCCTTCACCTTCCCACTCCTCTAATTATATGCAAAGCGCAACATTTAATTGCATGCACCATATTAATATTCTATCAATGAGTATGTTTTATAACTTTAATCCACTCTCCTCCTCTATTAATTTCCCGCCCTTCTCTTTTGTAACTCTTTTGCATGCATCATAAAAACAATATATTATCGTTTAATCTCCCACTCCACACTCATCTCTCTCTTTCTCTCACTGTGTTAGTGAAGAAGAAGAAAAAGAAGAAAAAGAAGAAGAGCCTCTGAAGAACATTGTCTCTTTCGAGAAGTATCATCCTGCGAAGCCAAGCCGCGATCCATATAAGTGCCAGCTAAACCAGTCCGTGCGGGAGCCTTTACTCGCTATATGAATTTAGTCATGCAAATTGACTGTGCTTAATATGATATAGCTTCCTATATATCAATAAACTGTAAATATAAATTTTATTAAAATTTTTAAATTTTACTTCTATTATTTACCCGCTGCATCGCGCGGTCTTTACACTAGTTATATTAATTCTACTATAGCATATGAGATCGTTAAGTATCTAATTAAGAAGAGAATGCTATTTGCACAGTTAAAAGTTGGATATAAATCTTACATCCAACCATCTAAGAGTTTAAACAGTAGTGTTTTTTTATATTTAATATTAGAAATATTGATTGATAAATGTAGTGTGAAAAACTTGACCCTTCTTTATTATAAAGGAGAAAAATTTACACCCAACTTTTGGCTGTAAATATAGCTAGCATTGTGCTCAATTAATTAAGAATAACATAATATTTTATATTAAAATAGTATTTTTAGCAAATAGATTTAATAAATTAAGGCAATATAGAAAGTTTTAATTATATATTATTATTTCTATATCAAATGACTATCAAGTGAGTAGCGACCTTTTGACTAAATCAAATGTTGAAACTATCCAGACAAAGACTTTTAAATCCTCACATCTTCTAATTAATGACTGCGGGTACCACAGCTTTCGGTGAGATAAAAATGCGTGAAGACACCCCCACTTTTAGCACATTAGGAAATAGTCTCTCAACTTTCTTTTTGTGGATTGATATTCTCTAATTAAGTGATTTATCAAATACATTAATTTTTTTTTTTTTCAAAATCATAAGTAATTTGATCAAATTCAATAGGTTCGATTAATTTTTACTAAATAAAACTAGAAAAAAACATAAATAATAGATAATATTATCCTTAAGTTTTTTTTTAAAAAAAATAATCAACTTCACTAGCTAAGTTAAAAGACTAAAATAAAAAAGAGAAAGTTAAAAAGCCTCAGTCAAATAAGTTGAAATTGACATGCACCAGTGTACACGTAAACTCGATGAACCACACATAATATGTAATTATTGATATCTTAAAATTGAAATTTAATTTACTTGATGTGATCTAAAATACCTAAAGAGCTTATGTATCAAAAATTGTTCATTTAAAGATCTTTATCTATGCCTTAAGTAGTTTAAAAAATCGTGATATGAAGAGAATTATTATTTAATCTATAAAAAATATATGTTCAAAATGTAAGTTTCGTAGATGATCTATTATTGAGCTTTAGCGCGCCATGCTGTGTATGAGAGAGTACCTTATGATGAGAAATGCCACTTGTAAGCTAAAGTTAGGCGTAAAGATTTTGCCCAACTTATTCAAGAATTCACACATTTTGAATTTGTAATATTAAAAAATTGAAATGTGATAAAATTACTGTGAAAAGAAATTAGTCTTGAACAGTGAGAATATAAAATTTATAGGTAAAAACATATATAACTTTTCTGAATTATAAACCATTTTAATTTAGCTACTCCATCTTATAAAATTTTTAATTTACTATCGAATTTTTAAATTTGTTTGATTTTAGTCGATCAATGACACTTTGACTTTAAAATTTGAATGTATCGTTACCTTTATAGGTTTAGTTAGTATATTTTATACATTTTCGATCGTAAATATAAATTTACTAAAATAAGTAGTTAGCTCAAATTTTGAAGATAAAATGTTGTTGACTAACTCAAATTAAATGAATTGAGAGATTAGACAGTAAAATCAAAATTTTGAAAGATACAAGCAAGTAGCCAAATCAAAATAATCTATAGTTTAAATAAATTTCGTTTGTTTTCACCAAATATACTCTCGCTTGGGTGTAGATATTAGTACTGCTTCTTAATAATATCTCTTTTGTTTAAACTCAAGAAATAATTTTTTGGTGTTTATACATACACCAAAAAAAAAAAAAAAAAAAAAAAAAAAAAAAAAATCTAGGTTGTCGAATGAGTCAAAGTCGATACTCCACAGCAATTAATGGTCTCCTGGGCGCTCTATTTCAAGGGCCCCCTTCCGTCTATATTAAACACCATGGATAGAGTGCACCCCCTCCAACAAGCTGAAATTAACCAAATGGTGAAAAACAAGAAAAAGCAAACTAAAAGAACTATGGAGTGTAAAGAAAACTCTATCCCCACCGGAATAGTCTTTCTGTGGGGACTACTTGTGCTTCTGCTCCTGGCATTGCAGCTCACATCTGCATCAGTCGCATTGCCGGGATGCCTGGAACGATGCGGCGACGTCGAGATCCCCTATCCGTTCGGCATCGGCCGGAACTGCTCGATGGAGGGTTTCACACTCAACTGCACCTTCAGCAAAGGCACCCACAAGCCCTTCCTGAACCACATCGAATTCTTGAGCATTTCCTTATCATTGGGCCTCGCCCGTGTTGCTGGCTATGTGTCGAGCCAATGCTACAATGCCACGGCCAGCAATGTGACATACAACGACTGGGAGATGAACCTTTGGGCGTCACCATACCGGTTCTCTAGCACCCTCAACAAGTTTACGACCATCGGCTGTATGACGCTGGCCTACCTCATAGAGAGCAACACGCCAAATAGCATGGCGAATAGTAGCTATTGGTCCGCGTGTGTATCAATGTGCAGGAGGAGGGACGACTTGAAAAATGGCTCGTGCACGGGCATCGGATGCTGCCAGACTGCCATCCCGAAGGGAATGGTGCACTACCGAGTGTGGTTTGCGGAAAACTTCACCAGCACCAACACATACAATTTGAGCCGGTGCAACTACGCCGCGCTGGTGGAGGAACGCGCCTTCAATTTCAGCACCTCCTACATCACTACCGATGAGCTGTACGGAGGAACGCTGCCGTTGGTGATCAATTGGGCCGTAAGAAACAAGACGTGCTGGGAAGCCCGGCGGAACATGACTTCCTACGCATGCGTAAGCGAGAACAGCACGTGCCTAGACTCCGCAGACGGGCCCGGCTATCTCTGTAATTGCTCCGAGGGTTATCAAGGCAACCCTTATCTACCCCACGGGTGCCGAGGTTTGCATCTCTCTCTCTCTCTCTCTCTCTCGTTACAAACATCTTTCTTTATTTTGTGATGCGTGAGAAAGTTTTTCCTCGGATAGTTAAGAGCATATATAAGATATATAAATTAAATTTTAAATGTATAAAGAAAATATTATTTTTTATGAATACATAATTATTATTATTATAGCGATTCCATAGCCTCACATCAGTTAAGAAAGGGGTATATATGTGAATTAAAATAAATGGATGAAAAATTCTAATAATAATAATTATTATTATATTTAAATATTTTTGCAATGGTACATAAGTGGTTTTAGATTTGGTATATTTAATTATTAGTATTAGAGCCGAATACATGTTCCTAAAATGGTAGGGCCTCCAAAAAAAGAGGGGGATTTTGTGATGAGGAAGTGAACCAAGCATGTATGTAAAAAATATATATATACACACAAAGGAATAGGTTTTTTTTTTTTTTTTAATACAAAATAGCTTAATTAATCTTTCTTAAAAAACAATAGTAGTCCCTCTTTGAAATATATTTGAAAAGTTAAACTCAAATCAAATTGCACACGGCAGTTAAATCTCTGGCTAAACTTCCAATTTGAGACTTGGATTCCTTGATGAACAGTTTGTGACGGAATGGCATAATCGACAAGTAATTAAATTAAGTTAATTTTTTCTTGGGAATTTTGTGATATGGGAAACAGATATTGATGAGTGTGCAAACAAGGATGGGTCTCCATGCTCTGGGGATTGTCACAATACACAAGGTGGATACTGGTGCTCATGCCCACGTGGTACACATGGCGACCCTTATAAGGGAACTTGCTACCCGAAACTTCCACCGGCAGCGAAGCTAGTTATAGGTGAGCTCTTCCACCTTTTTTGCAAGGCTTTATTTGGTTTGAGTATAATAAAAATTATTTATTTAAGAATAAATATAAGTTCAGATACAAGCAAGAATTAAATTAATTTTGTATTTTGATAAAAGTTAAATTGTTCCCGGCAATAAAAAAATATAACGTATGGATAGATAAGATGGAATAAGAAAAATGATGAATAGTTATAAACAAAAAAATAATGATTATACTCCTCTCATTAAATTTGAATTTGAATTTAAATTTTTAAATTTTATATTTAATTTTTAAATTTTAAATTTAAAATCAAATTTTAATTTTAAAAATCAAAATTTAAATTTAAAAATATAAAATATTAAATATTAAAATTTAAAAATTTAGAATCTAAAATTTAAAATTTAAAAATTAAAATTTAAAAAATTTTAATTTTAATTTTATAATTAAAATTTTAAATTTTATAATAAATTTAAAATTACCTCTTGTTCCTGGAACAAGCTTGCTTTAGGAACAAGCTTGTTCTAGGTAGGGGTGGAAACTATTGTTCCCACCAAAAAAAATTAGTATTAGGATATAAGGAGGGAGAACAAGAGCTTATTCCCTTTCTTATACCCCATCCAAAGTTAGTTTATGTTCCACAGTTGACCTGAAAACTTTCTTTTTTACAATCGACATCCAAGATTTAATAGAAAAGCAAGACTTTTTCAGTGATTGCAAGTGATGGTCTCTAGCTGTTTCGAGTCGAAAATATATTTATGCCTCCCAAGCCATAAATTAAATTTTTTAAATAGCAACTGATTATTAAATTTTAATGTGGGTATATTATGCAACCTATTTCCAAACTATATATTAATTGGCGGTGCAAAGCTTTAAAATGTTTAAATCTTAGTCGTAACAAATGTTTTAGTCGCTAGAAGACAAGGGATTCTATTGTAGTTTATCATATCACTGCTCCTAAACCTGTTAGTCGTTGTACATAGAAAGAGATATGCAAAGTCTATAAAAATAATATGGAAACTCTATAAAGAATTCCATTAGTATAATATTAATCTACATGTGAAGGAATGGGAGGAGTTAATTATCCCGTAATAAAGGTGACTTTTGAGTCCAAATGTAGACGCAGTATTGGACTTAGAAATAGTAATTTAATTTGATATGTCATGTTAGAATTTTTTTATATATGTATATTTATGAGAGAAGGACACTTGCGGTGGGACTAGTAGGACCGATACATTTAAAAAGTTTGAGCTCTTTTGAAACAAATCAAACTTCACAAACTAAAATTAGAGTCATGCAATATTCAGGGATTGATAGTGTAATTAACTCGTTCATAATACCCTTATGCTCCTATATTGTTAATCTGATGCTGTTGATCTATATCAATGCAGGCATTTGCATCAGCCTCCTTATTATTCTAATTATCATGTTATGTATTCATGTTATATTGGAAAGACGAAAGCTTATAAAAGTTAAGGAGGAGAACTTCCAACAACATGGAGGCTGGCTACTATTGGAAGAAATCAGAAATAGACAAGGCCTTGCATTTAAGATGTTTACAGAAAAAGAGCTCGAACAGGCGACGAATAAGTTTCACAAGAACAACATCATAGGGCATGGAAGCTATGGCACAGTATATAAGGGAATTCTCAAAGACAATCATGTCGTAGCAATAAAGAGAGCTAAAATTATTAATGAGAGACAGAAGAAAGAATTCGGAAAAGAGATGCTTATTCTTTCCCAGGTCAACCATAGAAACATAGTTAAGCTCCTCGGATGTTGTTTAGAGGTGGAAGTTCCAATGCTGGTGTATGAATATATTTCCAATGGGAACCTATTCCAGTTGATTCATGGCAACGGTCGTAGAATCTATAAATCTTTGGAGACTCGTTTGAAAATAGCTCTCGAGTCTGCGGAAGCACTTGCATACTTGCATTCGTCAGCGTCCCCTCCGATAATTCATGGAGATGTTAAGTCCGCAAACATCCTTTTGGATGATCATTTAATGGCAAAGGTCTCTGATTTCGGAGCTTCTATGCTCGCTCCTAGGGATGAAACACAGTTTGTCACATTGGTGCAAGGGACTTGCGGTTATTTAGACCCAGAATACCTACAAACATGCTTGTTGATTGATAAAAGCGATGTTTATAGTTTTGGAGTGGTTCTTTTGGAGCTCCTCACCGGTAAGAAAGCACTTCGTTTTGAAGGAACTGAAAGAGAGATGAGCCTTTCATCATCCTTCTTATCTGCTATGAAGGAGGGTCGCTTCAGCGAACTTCTTGATGATCAGATTAAGTATAATGAAGATGTGGAAAGGATTAATGAAATTGCTGTACTAGCAAAAGCTTGCTTAAATGTCAAGGGGGAAGACAGACCCTCAATGAAAGAAGTAGCAGAGGAGCTTGACAGACTCAAAAAAATGAAGCAACATACCTGGGAACAACATAACCATGCAGAGATAGAAAGTTTGCTTGACAATCTCTCAAGCTACCGTGAGGAAGAAAACACCGGTTTTTATAGTTTAGAGAAGAAAGCTATGCTAAGCATAGAACCTGGACGTTGATGCTATATATATATATATATAGAGAGAGAGAGATGAGACAGAGAGAGATGAGAGAGAGACCGAGAGAGAAAATGAGATGAGAGAGAGGAGAGAGAAGAGATTAGGAGAGATGAGAGAGAAGATGAGAGAGAGAGAGAGAGAGAGAGAGAATTGTGCTTCTATGCTTTTAAAATTACCCAAGTTATTGGTGCCTGTAGAGTTTTGCCATTGGATTAAGATAGATGTCGGTTAGAATGATGTGGACCCCTAGGGTTGAGGGTTTGGTTGATTGAATAGTAATGATAGCGGATGGAAATGATCCAAAAGGGTAGATCTAACAGTAAAAATTTACAAGCACCAAGTGCGTTGTGACGTTTACCAGCACCATAAGCCTGGACTCATATATTATATATAATATATATATATATAATATAGGAGAGAGAGAGAGAGAGAGAGAGAGAGAGAGAGAGAGTCTGGCTTGTATATTTGTATAAGCACGATGATCTCCGTGCTATCAAGTCATTTTTGGGTGTCGGACTTTCGAATCGACAATCCGCCTCGTTAGGCTTGCACTAGAGTATTGGAAGTACTTAGAAAATAAATGATGATTTTATTATCATTTACTTAGTGGTCGAAAAGGACTCAAATGATCAATAACAGTAAAATTTACAAAAGTGTATTATATGATACTAAAATTTTTAAATAAAGAATATTAGTCTTATTTATATAGTACAAAAAAATAATATTAAAAATAATCTTATTAATTTGTTGGCCCCTTTGATCACTAGGTAATTGCTATCGAAAAATTATAAATTTATTTTCTAGATATTTTCAAATATATTAGATCAAGTTTAAACGAGGCCAATTGTCGAGTCAGAGTCGCAATAATCGAAAAATGACTTGATAACATGGAGGCTACCGTTCTAATAAAAGCACACAAGCCTAACTCCTCTCGCTCTAGTATTTACTATCTAGTTTCTAGCCCTTGGATAGTATTATTCCACCCGCCTCTTCTACATCCAAGACATATATAAGGCTGGAAACTAGTATATAGTGAACATTATCCTTATTTAGATCTAATATTTTAAACTCTAGACATTTAAATCTTTGAACTTCTAGATGAAATGCAAGAAATTCATCTTTTGGATCTTCCTATCTTAGATTAAGTGAATTTGTTACACCATATGCATTGCATGTAACTTTCGCGGCTAGTAATTAATAAAAGTTGTGGTTGTTGTTGGCAACAATATTCTTAAACATTATTGTATTCTCTCTCTCTAATGACTTCACATAAGAAACCACTTTGCATTCTCTTTACTGAGGAAAAAGGGCTTTGGTTGACCCACACCTTTTGCATTAAACCACAATGAAATTAATCAGCCAAAGAGGACAAATAAACAAAAAAACCCAAATCTCACTCACGCCTAATAGAACAAATCATTCAATGAGAATGAAGCTATAGTACTCACCAATTCCTTACAATACAACAACAGAATTTTCCTATCTACTACGTAGGCTTTCCTCTCTCACCTACAATGTTGGAGGAAAATCCAAAATCCTCTATTATTATTATTATTATATTATTTATTTTATTTATTATTTTTATTTATTATCATATTCTTAGTTTGCTCCCGTTCGTGCGCCCTTATGACCACCCCTTCCCCGTGCATGCATAGTGTGCTCTGTTAGTTAATTCGCGTACTATACGTGAATTATTCAAAAAAAACGCAAACCATATAAAAATACTCCGTTTCGAATTTTTTCAAAATTCAGAATAACGCATTTTTTCTTTTCCATGCTCAGAGAATTCAGATCAAATCCGGATCCCGAATTATATTCTGAAAATGCGGATTAAGCAGCTCTGAAAATATGAAATTTTTCGAAAAAAAAATAGATTGAACTGCGCGAAAGGAGATTATTTTCGAATCTGTGCAGCGCATACCACCGTCTGCGAGTCCGTGCACCTTCTCGTGAGCAGCTGACATCTGCCCGTTCGATTTTGAAAAAAATATGAGACGAAGCAAAAAGGAGAAGTTGAGAAGAAAAGAGCGGAGCAAGGAAGAAGAGAATCCTGGTGTAGGGTTTGGGAAATGTGCGGGTCCAGGAGTGTAGGGGGTTCGAATGGCGGGGTCCACGAGGCTGCAACTCCAGTCTCGTGGACCGTGCAGGAGTGAGAGGTCCACGGTGGCCTCTTACTCTCTCGCCCCTTTGTGCGTGAGATGTGACTCTCTCTCTCTCTCTATATGATATATATGTATACTAGTAAATGTACGTGCAAATGCACATAATAATTATTAGAAAAATTATAATTTTTTTAAATTATTTTTAATTAGGCCATATTTATATGTATTGTCAAATATGTATCTAAAAAATTTAAAATAATAAATCACGCTATTAGAAAGATATGCTTTAAATGATAAATAATTAACAATAATCTCTAATGCAAAAATTACTTTTGAATTAAATAGAAAAATAAAATCTGTTAGGAAAATAAATTTTGAAATTAAATCGAAAAATAAAATCCGTTATCTTAAAAAGAAATATATTTGAAATAAATAGATAATATCTAAAAAAGATATTTTAAAATAAAATAGGAAAATATCTTTTATAGGATTTTCACACCCGTAATCTGTTATAGAAAACTTACTTTTGAAATTAAATAGAAAAATTTATATTTTAGGATTTTCACATCAGTAATCTGTTATAGAGAACTTACGTATTCATTGCTGTTCTATTTATATTTTTATTCTTATATTTAAAATTTTTTGTACGGAAAGAGAAAAATGGACGCTAATTTTTCCGCCGAAAAATGGGTCTGTCGACAGACCCAAATTTGAATATACGTGCTTTTATATATAGTAAGTATAGATATATTATTCTATATTAATTTATTTTTATATTTATAAAATCATAATTATTTATGATAATAGTATAAATCTAAAAAAAATCAATTTAATAGACGAATTTTTATTCCGAATTTTTTAATGATAAATATAAAATTCTCGTATAAATCGCATACACGAATTATTGACGAATCCAATTTTTAAACTATATTTTTCAACAAATTTAAAAATTAAGATACGAATTTTATTCGTATTTTATCCATACCGAATTTATATTGTATCCGAATTAACTAACTATGATAGTGCGTGCAACGTTCGTTGCCCAACATTCCACTTTTCACCCTTGCTTTATAAATAGGAACTCCACTGTTCATGGGTCGTATATACACATGACAGAGAGCTTTGTTTTGGAATAGAAAAAGAAAAGAAAATTAAAGAGAGAAGCCTCTGTTATTTAATTTTTTTCTATTGTTTTGATCTATTTGGCTTGATCTTTTTTATCACCGGATGTTTAAAGAGTCTCCGTCAATTTTCTTCACGATCGTGCTCGCAGAAGGAGGAATTCCGGTCGAACCTTGGGGTGTTGTTCTCGTTTAATCCTATATATGAGGACGGGAATACGCCTTAGGACAATGCTATGCACGCTTCCAGATTAATTATTTTGGGAGCATTCTTCCACAATTTTTGGGATTTAGCGATAATCTGTAAGTTAATTTATTTATATTTATTACAAAATTAGTTAGATTTTAACCACAATCAAATTTTCAGTGCGGTATTTTTTCAACATACAAAACTTTAGCAGCGAAACTATCTATCGCTAATCATATAGATAGATAAAAGATTGGCCGGCTGGAAGAGCTTGCTCCTTTCCATCGGAGGTGGCCTTACTTTACTAAATACCGTCTTAATTGCACTTCATGCCTTTTTCATTCTACCAGCTTGGGTTGGAGCCAACGAATTATCTAACTTCTTCCATATTTCAACAGAATGGACTGTACGAAATGAAAAAAGTACAACAACTCACGTTTCAAGAATGTTTTTCCAGATTTTTATATGGCCTCTCCGTCTAAATCTGCAATTGTTTACTTGCTTGCTCCATGAAGTGGAGTGGAGTGGAACCTCCCTTGTTTTGGTCCTTGAACTGAACAAGCCCAAGAATAGAAACAAATTCTAACTTCAGAACCTAAAGATTGGCAAATGCTAAACTCTAGCGGCATGATACAATGTCGGTGGACGAGTGATTGGATGTTCTCGGTAGTTTCAGCCAACTGATTCCTGGCATGTAGGGGTGTTAAAGACAACAATTCAATCTTATTTGGAAGACCGGCCGCCGAGATCTTCATGTGGTTGATGTGTGGAATAGGATACTTATAGCTGATAATTTGAAAAGAAAAGGGGTTGGCTTGGACCGGAATCATGCAATCTGTGCAAGAAGAAAATAGATATTTTACCATAAACCATCTTCTCGATTAGCAGAAGCTGGAACAATCATAAAAGAGAGAAAAAATAAAAAGAAAATACAGGTAAAATAAGATTTACTAACTAAAAGAAGAATTATGCTGGACTTCGATCTACACAAAATAGTTTCAATCCAACCCTTTTTTATGAATCTCTATCGTCTTGTATAAACTTAATTAGAAGGCTAGTACTCTCTTACGCACCATACACCAAGCACATGCAACTCTTCATCATCTCCAGCCTCTAATTATCCTAGCATATGGCCGTAGAATACAATAATGTGCTTTACATATAGAGCCTACAAAACATATTCAATTCTAATATAATTAAAAATCTTATTCAAATTAATTTTATAATCAATTTAATTTTTATAGATTTAAATATTTATTCTAATTTAACCAAAATCCTAACACAATCCATGCAGCATCATTTAGGCAGCAATTTGATTACTGCTTAAATATCCAAAAAATGCTACGGTAAACTATTTGTAAAACCAATCAGAAAATGAGGAAACAATTTATTTATTTATTTATTTTTTTTTTAATGTTTGAGAAAGAGGTAGACTAGCTACCTGCTTCATTCATTGAGAAATAAACTAGGCGAAACAGTATGGAAGCAGCTAGGGCTTCCAACAATTATTATATGTTTTAATTAGAAGTTTCTATACAATCCTGCATGATAATCACTAATATATATTCATGTATAACCAATGCACTTGAAACCCTATATTTACACATGCACATGTATCTATTTTACACACAAAACCTCTGTCATCACCATCCTTCTAGCCCTATTAATGGTCATGAAGCAGAGGTAAAGGTGCTCCTCCAGCTCATCCAGCTGCTTCCTGAAGCTCACATCTTTTCTCTGTACCTCCCGCACCACCTCCTGCACCAGCCTTCCCCGCCTGACGCGCCGCCGCTCCTCCTCGCACATTCTCAGCAGCGTCGCCACGTGCTCCACCTCATCCTGTAGCCGCGCCACGAGTCGGCTGACGGTATCCAAATCCCTGTTCAGTATGTACGTCCCCTTTGCTGCCACGTCGAGCTGGGCTACCGCACGGCCCACCCGCGAAGACATTGTGACCGGAAGAAGCGCGGGTAGAGCTACTAAAGCCATCAACGCATGCACCACGATCAATGCGCCGATCACTGCCGTCGAGGCTGTGATAATGATTAAAGAGAAACCGAATGCTCGCTTTAGCCAGTTGACGAGCCGCAGCTTGGCTTTCGCCTTCTTGCGGCTTGCCTCGAGCTGCTTGAGCAGATCGGCGGAGCCGCCTTGCACCATGCGGAATTGTCGTTGAGACGAAGCTAGAAAATGAAATGGATTGAACGTCTTTGAAACCTCGGCAAGGTATTTATCAATGGCTTGGATGCTATGCTGCGGCGGGGGGTTATCGGAGACGAGCGATCGGAGCACGGCCTTGAACGGGCGGTATCGGGCGCGTATCCGTTCAATGTCCTTCAAGATGAGGCTGAAGAGGAGGGAGGCGTTCGCAGTTTCGGAGTAGTATTCGGAGAGGAGGAAGTGGACTTCCGGGTGACAATGCTTTCGCGCATCGGCGAGAATTTCAGTGATTGTAGCTTGGTCAGGGTCGAGCAAGTGCTCCGCGAAGAGGCGGTAGGAAGGGAGGCGGGCGGCCGCAGTGCTGCTGCTGCTGCTGCTGCTGCTGCTGCTCTCATGACTCGGTTTAAGAGCGGCACCGTGGTCTAAGGTGAGATCCAGCACGCGGGCCCAGAACTCGTTATAGGACTCGGTGCGGAACGCACTTGCATACTCCTCGCGGAGGTTGAAGCTCGTCGAAGCGATCGGAATGACGACTCCATCGACTGCTGATTCAAACAAAACATGCATGTATATATGAGTATAAATATGAGAAAGTAATGCATATGTTTTGTTTTATGAAATGTACATGATGGGTGGTATTACCTTTCTTATTAGCTTGGTGTTTGCATGAGCTAAAAATGTTGAACTTCATACACATATTTCCCCTCTATTTTTTGGATGCCCGAATGAACTATAAATGAAAGAACAATGGGTGGCGAGAGTGCAACCAAAGAAGATGTAGAAGAAGAAGAAGAAGAAGAGAGCAAGAGATGCTTCTATAAGTAAAAAGAAGAAACCTTCTTTGAGATAGCTAGAAGGTGATGAGCTACTTATTTGCAAGCTTGAAGGGACAGTAAGATATATGCATATATCACTTCTTTAATTTATTGAGGAATGATCTTTGAGTTAAAGGTTTATTATATGTCACGGAGATAACATAGAAAGCTTATATACATAAATTAATGGTAAAAATGTATAAAGACCCCTCGACTTTAGGCCATTCTAACATAGCTTTCTCAACCCTTTTTTTTATTGAGACCTCTTAATTAATTTTTTAAAAAATTAAGTAATTTTAGTCAAAAAAAATTTGGAGATTCTATCAAGTTCATTGATGCAGATTTCACCAAATTAAATTATTTTATTTTGTTCAGAAAATAAGCCTAGGTTAGTTAACAGTTCATAACTAATAGAACTATTAAATTTGATAAAATTTTTAATTTAACTAAAAAAAATTGGAAGTAGAAGGTGCTATTTCAGAAATCGTTATAGTTGAGGGGTCTCCGTACATTTTACTCACAATTAATTTTAGCCCCCGTGCCTTGGGGAAATGGGTAAGGTTTCGGTGGAAGCTTAAAAGCAAGTACAAAGAGAGGCACGTACTCAACGGAAAACTTGGGGTTTTAGAGAGAGAGAGAGAGAGGAGAGAGACGCCGAGTACGTGTATATTATATCCTAATCGTTTTCTAGCAAATCATAGCCGTGTGATCATCCTTAAAGGGCTAAAATTTAACCGTGTGATCTATTTGTAAAATCTAGTTTCTTGCTAATTAATACGCTGTTAGGGGACTTGGGGTGATCCGTGGCTGAGAATGTACGTACGTGGGCCCATGCGGATCTTTTTTCCGTTTCTTGTGGAGGGGGGTGATATTTTGTGGACACGTGGCAATTTTTTATGGTGACATGTGGATGAGGAGATCTATGATATTTAACTGTGGTCCAAGTGGGAGTGTTGAGTATCTTATTCAAGAAGTAATTATTATAAATAATTAGTTATAAATACAGTATATATATATATATAGATAGGGCTGCAAATGAGCGAGCCGGCTCGTGTTCGACTCGCGTTCGACTCGATATTTGGCTCGCTCGAGCTCGATTCGAAATTAAATAAGCCGAGGCTTGAACAAAAAAAAAAAAACTCGAAATTCATGTTCAAGCCGAGCTTGAGTATTACTCGGCTCGTTCGAATTAGGCTCGAAAAGCTCGAAAAGCTCGAATATATATATATATATATATATATATACATACTATGCTATCGAAAGTATAGAGGATCTGGTGCTTTCGATTTTTTGATTCTTAGATCAACTCCTTTAATCATTTCTTATTTTTGAATTAATACTATTATTACCTTGTAAGAACCACTCAATCCTAGGAGTATTATTTAATCCTAGGGGGGATCGCAATCACCCCAACCATACAATTCTTAATCAAAGGGTCAAAAATTCGAAAATATCAAATCCTTTATATTTTCAATAGCATAGTAGTTCTACATTATATATATATATTAAAAAATATATATATATATAATATATTTTAATAATATATAGCCGGAGTGAATAATCTGAATTTAGTTAAAATTGGGCTAATGTTGTTGGCCCATAAAAACAAACCTAATAGACAAATAAAAGAGCGAAATTTCACTAAATTTATACATTTTTCCTTTCTTTCTTTCTTTTACAGAGCTTAAATTTTCAATATGTTTCTCTCTTTCTCTTTTTCTGTCTCTCACCATAAGTGGCCAAGCCGGAAGCCTTCCAAGTTACCAAGTAACAGCATATACCCGCCGTTGCCTACCTTGCTATTAATTGTATACTTGAGAAAATATACAGAATATTTTTAACGTAAAAAATTATTATTTATATAAAATTTTAATTTTAGTTATATATGATTGGATAGTTTAATCCAATATTTATCTATATAATTTATTTATTTTTGACTGCATAAATGAAAATGAATAATATGGAGATTGAAGGCGGAAGAAAAGACATATGAAACTGAAATGATTAGATATTCAACTCATAAATTTTTTTTTTTTCATATTATAATACTATATTTTATATAATTATTTTGTACTTTGAACTATTAGACATATTTTTGTATCAAATTATAGATAATGTTCTATACAAATTAAACTATTGATCGTATGATGTTGAGAATTTCAAGCGGCTCGTTTAGGGCTCGAGCTCGCTCGACTTGAAATTAGGCTCGCTCGAGCTCGGCTCGAATTAATTTCAATCCAAGCTTGAGCTTAAATTTAGGCTCGAAATTAATTTCAAGCCGAATTTGAGCTGAGGTAAGCTCGCTCGAGCTCGGCTCGTTTCCACCCCTACATATAGAACTAGGCTGGAATACTATTAATAGTACCAAGTTATTGGTGCTATTGAATTTTTAGCCTTTGGATTGAGAAATATGCAGTTAGAATGATGTGGGCCCTCTAGGGTTGAGTGGGTGGTTGGTTGAATAGTATAATCTAACGGGTAAAAATAATCAAAGGAGTTAATCTAACGGCAGAAAACTTGATAGCACCAAGTGTTTGGTGCTATCGATAGCATAGCAGCCGGACTATATATATATATATATATATATATATATATATATAGCTAGGCTACTATACTATCGGTAGTACGGAGCGCTCCGTGCTACCAAGTTGTTTTCGATGATGTGGCTTCCAAATCGACGATCGGCTCCGTTAGACTTGATCTACACTATTGAAAGTATTTAGAAACTAAATTTCATAATTTTTCGATATCATTTACCTATCAAACAAGTAGTCTAAAATTGAACGGCTGAAAATAAAAATCTCATAAAAAATGATGATAAAAGATTTAAATTCAAGATCAGATATACTGATCTTACTCTAAATAGTGAAAAGAATTTTCTATAAAATTTTCATCGCATTTGGATTGTTTCATACCGTTAAACTCACAAACACACCACATCGGCTATTAAAATTGTCAATTTTGAGATCTTTTGATCACTAGTCAAATGATGTTCGAAAAAATTTGAAATTTAGTTTTCAAATACTTTCAATAGTGTAGATCAGTCTAACGGAGCGATCGTCGATTTGAAAGCATCATCGAAAACAACTTGGTAGCACGCCGAGCGCTCGTGCTACGATACAATAGTAGCCCGGCGACTCTAT